>NW_026907609.1:0-135377 GCF_028389875.1 Rhea pennata | reverse complement strand
GTGCCTTGTCGGGCAGTGCTAGGGTGTTGGCTGCTGGTGGTGGTGGTGGTTGTGAGGTCACTTGTGAAGCAGTGCGTGCTAGGCCAGTGCTGGTTGCCTGGCTGCTCTTGGCAGCTGTGAGGTGAGTGCTGCGTGAGGCCCTGGCAGGCATGTGTCAGTGTGGGAAGGTGCTGTTTGTGCTTGGGAGGTGCCTTTTGGTGTGGCCATTGGTGCTGTGGCTGGTGCCTTGTGTCCCAGGGTGTGTGAGGCCAGAGCTGGAGGCAGCATTGTGAGGTCACTTGTGCCTCTGTGCCTTGTCGGGCAGTGCTAGGGTGTTGGCTGCTGGTGGTGGTGGTGGTTGTGAGGTGACTTGTGAAGCAGTGCGTGCTAGGCCAGTGCTGGTTGCCTGGCTGCTCTTGGCAGCTGTGAGGTGAGTGCTGCGTGAGGCCCTGGCAGGCATGTGTCAGTGTGGGAAGGTGCTGTTTGTGCTTGGGAGGTGCCTTTTGGTGTGGCCATTGGTGCTGTGGCTGGTGCCTTGTGTCCCAGGGTGTGCGAGGCCAGAGCTGGAGGCAGCATTGTGAGGTCACTTGTGCCTCTGTGCCTTGGCGGGCAGTGCTAGGGTGTTGGCTGCTGGTGGTGGTGGTGGTTGTGAGGTGACTTGTGAAGCAGTGCGTGCTAGGCCAGTGCTGGTTGCCTGGCTGCTCTTGGCAGCTGTGAGGTGAGTGCTGCGTGAGGCCCTGGCAGGCATGTGTCAGTGTGGGAAGGTGCTGTTTGTGCTTGGGAGGTGCCTTTTGGTGTGGCCATTGGTGCTGTGGCTGGTGCCTTGTGTCCCAGGGTGTGCGAGGCCAGAGCTGGAGGCAGCATTGTGAGGTCACTTGTGCCTCTGTGCCTTTCGGGCAGTGCTAGGGTGTTGGCTGCTGGTGGTGGTGGTGGTTGTGAGGTGACTTGTGAAGCAGTGCGTGCTAGGCCAGTGCTGGTTGCCTGGCTGCTCTTGGCAGCTGTGAGGTGAGTGCTGCGTGAGGCCCTGGCAGGCATGTGTGTCAGTGTGGGAAGGTGCTGTTTGTGCTTGGGAGGTGCCTTTTGGTGTGGCCATTGGTGCTGTGGCTGGTGCCTTGTGTCCCAGGGTGTGCGAGGCCAGAGCTGGAGGCAGCATTGTGAGGTCACTTGTGCCTCTGTGCCTTGGCGGGCAGTGCTAGGGTGTTGGCTGCTGGTGGTGGTGGTGGTTGTGAGGTGACTTGTGAAGCAGTGCATGCTAGGCCAGTGCTGGTTGCCTGGCTGCTCTTGTCAGCTGTGAGGTGAGTGCTGCGTGAGGCCCTGGCAGGCATGTGTCAGTGTGGGAAGGTGCTGTTTGTGCTTGGGAGGTGCCTTTTGGTGTGGCCATTGGTGCTGTGGCTGGTGCCTTGTGTCCCAGGGTGTGCGAGGCCAGAGCTGGAGGCAGCATTGTGAGGTCACTTGTGCCTCTGTGCCTTGGCGGGCAGTGCTAGGGTGTTGGCTGCTGCTGGTGGTGGTGGTTGTGAGGTCACTTGTGAAGCAGTGCGTGCTAGGCCAGTGCTGGTTGCCTGGCTGCTCTTGGCAGCTGTGAGGTGAGTGCTGCGTGAGGCCCTGGCAGGCATGTGTCAGTGTGGGAAGGTGCTGTTTGTGCTTGGGAGGTGCCTTTTGGTGTGGCCATTGGTGCTGTGGCTGGTGCCTTGTGTCCCAGGGTGTGTGAGGCCAGAGCTGGAGGCAGCATTGTGAGGTCACTTGTGCCTCTGTGCCTTGTCGGGCAGTGCTAGGGTGTTGGCTGCTGGTGGTGGTGGTGGTTGTGAGGTGACTTGTGAAGCAGTGCGTGCTAGGCCAGTGCTGGTTGCCTGGCTGCTCTTGGCAGCTGTGAGGTGAGTGCTGCGTGAGGCCCTGGCAGGCATGTGTCAGTGTGGGAAGGTGCTGTTTGTGCTTGGGAGGTGCCTTTTGGTGTGGCCATTGGTGCTGTGGCTGGTGCCTTGTGTCCCAGGGTGTGCGAGGCCAGAGCTGGAGGCAGCATTGTGAGGTCACTTGTGCCTCTGTGCCTTGGCGGGCAGTGCTAGGGTGTTGGCTGCTGCTGGTGGTGGTGGTTGTGAGGTGACTTGTGAAGCAGTGCGTGCTAGGCCAGTGCTGGTTGCCTGGCTGCTCTTGGCAGCTGTGAGGTGAGTGCTGCGTGAGGCCCTGGCAGGCATGTGTCAGTGTGGGAAGGTGCTGTTTGTGCTTGGGAGGTGCCTTTTGGTGTGGCCATTGGTGCTGTGGCTGGTGCCTTGTGTCCCAGGGTGTGCGAGGCCAGAGCTGGAGGCAGCATTGTGAGGTCACTTGTGCCTCTGTGCCTTGGCGGGCAGTGCTAGGGTGTTGGCTGCTGGTGGTGGTGGTGGTTGTGAGGTCACTTGTGAAGCAGTGCGTGCTAGGCCAGTGCTGGTTGCCTGGCTGCTCTTGGCAGCTGTGAGGTGAGTGCTGCGTGAGGCCCTGGCAGGCATGTGTCAGTGTGGGAAGGTGCTGTTTGTGCTTGGGAGGTGCCTTTTGGTGTGGCCATTGGTGCTGTGGCCTTGTGTCCCAGGGTGTGCGAGGCCAGAGCTGGAGGCAGCATTGTGAGGTCACTTGTGCCTCTGTGCCTTGTCGGGCAGTGCTAGGGTGTTGGCTGCTGCTGGTGGTGGTGGTTGTGAGGTGACTTGTGAAGCAGTGCATGCTAGGCCAGTGCTGGTTGCCTGGCTGCTCTTGGCAGCTGTGAGGTGAGTGCTGCGTGAGGCCCTGGCAGGCATGTGTCAGTGTGGGAAGGTGCTGTTTGTGCTTGGGAGGTGCCTTTTGGTGTGGCCATTGGTGCTGTGGCTGGTGCCTTGTGTCCCAGGGTGTGCGAGGCCAGAGCTGGAGGCAGCATTGTGAGGTCACTTGTGCCTCTGTGCCTTGGCGGGCAGTGCTAGGGTGTTGGCTGCTGGTGGTGGTGGTGGTTGTGAGGTGACTTGTGAAGCAGTGCGTGCTAGGCCAGTGCTGGTTGCCTGGCTGCTCTTGGCAGCTGTGAGGTGAGTGCTGCGTGAGGCCCTGGCAGGGATGTGTGTCAGTGTGGGAAGGTGCTGTTTGTGCTTGGGAGGTGCCTTTTGGTGTGGCCATTGGTGCTGTGGCTGGTGCCTTGTGTCCCAGGGTGTGCGAGGCCAGAGCTGGAGGCAGCATTGTGAGGTCACTTGTGCCTCTGTGCCTTGGCGGGCAGTGCTAGGGTGTTGGCTGCTGGTGGTGGTGGTGGTTGTGAGGTCACTTGTGAAGCAGTGCGTGCTAGGCCAGTGCTGGTTGCCTGGCTGCTCTTGTCAGCTGTGAGGTGAGTGCTGCGTGAGGCCCTGGCAGGCATGTGTCAGTGTGGGAAGGTGCTGTTTGTGCTTGGGAGGTGCCTTTTGGTGTGGCCATTGGTGCTGTGGCTGGTGCCTTGTGTCCCAGGGTGTGCGAGGCCAGAGCTGGAGGCAGCATTGTGAGGTCACTTGTGCCTCTGTGCCTTGGCGGGCAGTGCTAGGGTGTTGGCTGCTGGTGGTGGTGGTGGTTGTGAGGTCACTTGTGAAGCAGTGCGTGCTAGGCCAGTGCTGGTTGCCTGGCTGCTCTTGGTAGCTGTGAGGTGAGTGCTGCGTGAGGCCCTGGCAGGCATGTGTCAGTGTGGGAAGGTGCTGTTTGTGCTTGGGAGGTGCCTTTTGGTGTGGCCATTGGTGCTGTGGCTGGTGCCTTGTGTCCCAGGGTGTGTGAGGCCAGAGCTGGAGGCAGCATTGTGAGGTCACTTGTGCCTCTGTGCCTTGTCGGGCAGTGCTAGGGTGTTGGCTGCTGGTGGTGGTGGTGGTTGTGAGGTGACTTGTGAAGCAGTGTGTGCTAGGCCAGTGCTGGTTGCCTGGCTGCTCTTGGCAGCTGTGAGGTGAGTGCTGCGTGAGGCCCTGGCAGGCATGTGTCAGTGTGGGAAGGTGCTGTTTGTGCTTGGGAGGTGCCTTTTGGTGTGGCCATTGGTGCTGTGGCTGGTGCCTTGTGTCCCAGGGTGTGCGAGGCCAGAGCTGGAGGCAGCATTGTGAGGTCACTTGTGCCTCTGTGCCTTGGCGGGCAGTGCTAGGGTGTTGGCTGCTGCTGGTGGTGGTGGTTGTGAGGTCACTTGTGAAGCAGTGCGTGCTAGGCCAGTGCTGGTTGCCTGGCTGCTCTTGGCAGCTGTGAGGTGAGTGCTGCGTGAGGCCCTGGCAGGCATGTGTGTCAGTGTGGGAAGGTGCTGTTTGTGCTTGGGAGGTGCCTTTTGGTGTGGCCATTGGTGCTGTGGCTGGTGCCTTGTGTCCCAGGGTGTGAGAGGCCAGAGCTGGAGGCAGCATTGTGAGGTCACTTGTGCCTCTGTGCCTTGTCAGGCAGTGCTAGGGTGTTGGCTGCTGCTGGTGGTGGTGGTTGTGAGGTGACTTGTGAAGCAGTGTGTGCTAGGCCAGTGCTGGTTGCCTGGCTGCTCTTGGCAGCTGTGAGGTGAGTGCTGCGTGAGGCCCTGGCAGGTATGTGTCAGTGTGGGAAGGTGCTGTTTGTGCTTGGGAGGTGCCTTTTGGTGTGGCCATTGGTGCTGTGGCTGGTGCCTTGTGTCCCAGGGTGTGCGAGGCCAGAGCTGGAGGCAGCATTGTGAGGTCACTTGTGCCTCTGTGCCTTGGCGGGCAGTGCTAGGGTGTTGGCTGCTGCTGGTGGTGGTGGTTGTGAGGTCACTTGTGAAGCAGTGCGTGCTAGGCCAGTGCTGGTTGCCTGGCTGCTCTTGGCAGCTGTGAGGTGAGTGCTGCGTGAGGCCCTGGCAGGCATGTGTCAGTGTGGGAAGGTGCTGTTTGTGCTTGGGAGGTGCCTTTTGGTGTGGCCATTGGTGCTGTGGCTGGTGCCTTGTGTCCCAGGGTGTGCGAGGCCAGAGCTGGAGGCAGCATTGTGAGGTCACTTGTGCCTCTGTGCCTTGGCGGGCAGTGCTAGGGTGTTGGCTGCTGGTGGTGGTGGTGGTTGTGAGGTCACTTGTGAAGCAGTGCGTGCTAGGCCAGTGCTGGTTGCCTGGCTGCTCTTGTCAGCTGTGAGGTGAGTGCTGCGTGAGGCCCTGGCAGGCATGTGTCAGTGTGGGAAGGTGCTGTTTGTGCTTGGGAGGTGCCTTTTGGTGTGGCCATTGGTGCTGTGGCCTTGTGTCCCAGGGTGTGTGAGGCCAGAGCTGGAGGCAGCATTGTGAGGTCACTTGTGCCTCTGTGCCTTGTCGGGCAGTGCTAGGGTGTTGGCTGCTGCTGGTGGTGGTGGTTGTGAGGTGACTTGTGAAGCAGTGCGTGCTAGGCCAGTGCTGGTTGCCTGGCTGCTCTTGGCAGCTGTGAGGTGAGTGCTGCGTGAGGCCCTGGCAGGCATGTGTCAGTGTGGGAAGGTGCTGTTTGTGCTTGGGAGGTGCCTTTTGGTGTGGCCATTGGTGCTGTGGCTGGTGCCTTGTGTCCCAGGGTGTGCGAGGCCAGAGCTGGAGGCAGCATTGTGAGGTCACTTGTGCCTCTGTGCCTTGGCGGGCAGTGCTAGGGTGTTGGCTGCTGCTGGTGGTGGTGGTTGTGAGGTGACTTGTGAAGCAGTGCGTGCTAGGCCAGTGCTGGTTGCCTGGCTGCTCTTGGCAGCTGTGAGGTGAGTGCTGCGTGAGGCCCTGGCAGGCATGTGTGTCAGTGTGGGAAGGTGCTGTTTGTGCTTGGGAGGTGCCTTTTGGTGTGGCCATTGGTGCTGTGGCTGGTGCCTTGTGTCCCAGGGTGTGAGAGGCCAGAGCTGGAGGCAGCATTGTGAGGTCACTTGTGCCTCTGTGCCTTGTCAGGCAGTGCTAGGGTGTTGGCTGCTGCTGGTGGTGGTGGTTGTGAGGTGACTTGTGAAGCAGTGTGTGCTAGGCCAGTGCTGGTTGCCTGGCTGCTCTTGGCAGCTGTGAGGTGAGTGCTGCGTGAGGCCCTGGCAGGTATGTGTCAGTGTGGGAAGGTGCTGTTTGTGCTTGGGAGGTGCCTTTTGGTGTGGCCATTGGTGCTGTGGCTGGTGCCTTGTGTCCCAGGGTGTGAGAGGCCAGAGCTGGAGGCAGCATTGTGAGGTCACTTGTGCCTCCGTGCCTTGTCAGGCAGTGCTAGGGTGTTGGCTGCTGCTGGTGGTGGTGGTTGTGAGGTGACTTGTGAAGCAGTGTGTGCTAGGCCAGTGCTGGTTGCCTGGCTGCTCTTGGCAGCTGTGAGGTGAGTGCTGCGTGAGGCCCTGGCAGGTATGTGTCAGTGTGGGAAGGTGCTGTTTGTGCTTGGGAGGTGCCTTTTGGTGTGGCCATTGGTGCTGTGGCTGGTGCCTTGTGTCCCAGGGTGTGCGAGGCCAGAGCTGGAGGCAGCATTGTGAGGTCACTTGTGCCTCTGTGCCTTGGCGGGCAGTGCTAGGGTGTTGGCTGCTGCTGGTGGTGGTGGTTGTGAGGTGACTTGTGTAGCAGTGCATGCTAGGCCAGTGCTGGTTGCCTGGCTGCTCTTGGCAGCTGTGAGGTGAGTGCTGCGTGAGGCCCTGGCAGGCATGTGTCAGTGTGGGAAGGTGCTGTTTGTGCTTGGGAGGTGCCTTTTGGTGTGGCCATTGGTGCTGTGGCTGGTGCCTTGTGTCCCAGGGTGTGCGAGGCCAGAGCTGGAGGCAGCATTGTGAGGTCACTTGTGCCTCTGTGCCTTGGCGGGCAGTGCTAGGGTGTTGGCTGCTGCTGGTGGTGGTGGTTGTGAGGTGACTTGTGAAGCAGTGCGTGCTAGGCCAGTGCTGGTTGCCTGGCTGCTCTTGGCAGCTGTGAGGTGAGTGCTGCGTGAGGCCCTGGCAGGTATGTGTCAGTGTGGGAAGGTGCTGTTTGTGCTTGGGAGGTGCCTTTTGGTGTGGCCATTGGTGCTGTGGCTGGTGCCTTGTGTCCCAGGGTGTGCGAGGCCAGAGCTGGAGGCAGCATTGTGAGGTCACTTGTGCCTCTGTGCCTTGGCGGGCAGTGCTAGGGTGTTGGCTGCTGCTGGTGGTGGTGGTTGTGAGGTCACTTGTGTAGCAGTGCATGCTAGGCCAGTGCTGGTTGCCTGGCTGCTCTTGGCAGCTGTGAGGTGAGTGCTGCGTGAGGCCCTGGCAGGCATGTGTCAGTGTGGGAAGGTGCTGTTTGTGCTTTGGAGGTGCCTTTTGGTGTGGCCATTGGTGCTGTGGCTGGTGCCTTGTGTCCCAGGGTGTGCGAGGCCAGAGCTGGAGGCAGCATTGTGAGGTCACTTGTGCCTCTGTGCCTTGGCGGGCAGTGCTAGGGTGTTGGTTGCTGCTGGTGGTGGTGGTTGTGAGGTCACTTGTGAAGCAGTGCGTGCTAGGCCAGTGCTGGTTGCCTGGCTGCTCTTGGCAGCTGTGAGGTGAGTGCTGCGTGAGGCCCTGGCAGGCATGTGTGTCAGTGTGGGAAGGTGCTGTTTGTGCTTGGGAGGTGCCTTTTGGTGTGGCCATTGGTGCTGTGGCTGGTGCCTTGTGTCCCAGGGTGTGCGAGGCCAGAGCTGGAGGCAGCATTGTGAGGTCACTTGTGCCTCTGTGCCTTGTCGGGCAGTGCTAGGGTGTTGGCTGCTGCTGGTGGTGGTGGTTGTGAGGTGACTTGTGAAGCAGTGTGTGCTAGGCCAGTGCTGGTTGCCTGGCTGCTCTTGGCAGCTGTGAGGTGAGTGCTGCGTGAGGCCCTGGCAGGCATGTGTCAGTGTGGGAAGGTGCTGTTTGTGCTTGGGAGGTGCCTTTTGGTGTGGCCATTGGTGCTGTGGCTGGTGCCTTGTGTCCCAGGGTGTGCGAGGCCAGAGCTGGAGGCAGCATTGTGAGGTCACTTGTGCCTCTGTGCCTTGTCGGGCAGTGCTAGGGTGTTGGCTGCTGCTGGTGGTGGTGGTTGTGAGGTCACTTGTGAAGCAGTGCATGCTAGGCCAGTGCTGGTTGCCTGGCTGCTCTTGGCAGCTGTGAGGTGAGTGCTGCGTGAGGCCCTGGCAGGCATGTGTCAGTGTGGGAAGGTGCTGTTTGTGCTTGGGAGGTGCCTTTTGGTGTGGCCATTGGTGCTGTGGCTGGTGCCTTGTGTCCCAGGGTGTGCGAGGCCAGAGCTGGAGGCAGCATTGTGAGGTCACTTGTGCCTCTGTGCCTTGGCGGGCAGTGCTAGGGTGTTGGCTGCTGCTGGTGGTGGTGGTTGTGAGGTGACTTGTAAAGCAGTGCGTGCTAGGCCAGTGCTGGTTGCCTGGCTGCTCTTGGCAGCTGTGAGGTGAGTGCTGCGTGAGGCCCTGGCAGGCATGTGTGTCAGTGTGGGAAGGTGCTGTTTGTGCTTGGGAGGTGCCTTTTGGTGTGGCCATTGGTGCTGTGGCTGGTGCCTTGTGTCCCAGGGTGTGAGAGGCCAGAGCTGGAGGCAGCATTGTGAGGTCACTTGTGCCTCTGTGCCTTGGCGGGCAGTGCTAGGGTGTTGGCTGCTGCTGGTGGTGGTGGTTGTGAGGTGACTTGTGAAGCAGTGTGTGCTAGGCCAGTGCTGGTTGCCTGGCTGCTCTTGGCAGCTGTGAGGTGAGTGCTGCGTGAGGCCCTGGCAGGCATGTGTCAGTGTGGGAAGGTGCTGTTTGTGCTTGGGAGGTGCCTTTTGGTGTGGCCATTGGTGCTGTGGCTGGTGCCTTGTGTCCCAGGGTGTGCGAGGCCAGAGCTGGAGGCAGCATTGTGAGGTCACTTGTGCCTCTGTGCCTTGTCAGGCAGTGCTAGGGTGTTGGCTGCTGCTGGTGGTTGTGGTTGTGAGGTCACTTGTGAAGCAGTGCGTGCTAGGCCAGTGCTGGTTGCCTGGCTGCTCTTGGCAGCTGTGAGGTGAGTGCTGCGTGAGGCCCTGGCAGGCATGTGTCAGTGTGGGAAGGTGCTGTTTGTGCTTGGGAGGTGCCTTTTGGTGTGGCCATTGGTGCTGTGGCTGGTGCCTTGTGTCCCAGGGTGTGCGAGGCCAGAGCTGGAGGCAGCATTGTGAGGTCACTTGTGCCTCTGTGCCTTGGCGGGCAGTGCTAGGGTGTTGGCTGCTGCTGGTGGTGGTGGTTGTGAGGTCACTTGTGAAGCAGTGCGTGCTAGGCCAGTGCTGGTTGCCTGGCTGCTCTTGGCAGCTGTGAGGTGAGTGCTGCGTGAGGCCCTGGCAGGCATGTGTCAGTGTGGGAAGGTGCTGTTTGTGCTTGGGAGGTGCCTTTTGGTGTGGCCATTGGTGCTGTGGCTGGTGCCTTGTGTCCCAGGGTGTGCGAGGCCAGAGCTGGAGGCAGCATTGTGAGGTCACTTGTGCCTGTGTGGCTTGTCGGGCAGTGCTAGGGTGTTGGCTGCTGCTGGTGGTGGTGGTTGTGAGGTGACTTGTGAAGCAGTGCATGCTAGGCCAGTGCTGGTTGCCTGGCTGCTCTTGGCAGCTGTGAGGTGAGTGCTGCGTGAGGCCCTGGCAGGCATGTGTCAGTGTGGGAAGGTGCTGTTTGTGCTTGGGAGGTGCCTTTTGGTGTGGCCATTGGTGCTGTGGCTGGTGCCTTGTGTCCCAGGGTGTGCGAGGCCAGAGCTGGAGGCAGCATTGTGAGGTCACTTGTGCCTCTGTGCCTTGGCGGGCAGTGCTAGGGTGTTGGCTGCTGCTGGTGGTGGTGGTTGTGAGGTGACTTGTGAAGCAGTGCGTGCTAGGCCAGTGCTGGTTGCCTGGCTGCTCTTGGCAGCTGTGAGGTGAGTGCTGCGTGAGGCCCTGGCAGGCATGTGTGTCAGTGTGGGAAGGTGCTGTTTGTGCTTGGGAGGTGCCTTTTGGTGTGGCCATTGGTGCTGTGGCTGGTGCCTTGTGTCCCAGGGTGTGAGAGGCCAGAGCTGGAGGCAGCATTGTGAGGTCACTTGTGCCTCTGTGCCTTGTCGGGCAGTGCTAGGGTGTTGGCTGCTGCTGGTGGTGGTGGTTGTGAGGTCACTTGTGAAGCAGTGCGTGCTAGGCCAGTGCTGGTTGCCTGGCTGCTCTTGGCAGCTGTGAGGTGAGTGCTGCGTGAGGCCCTGGCAGGTATGTGTCAGTGTGGGAAGGTGCTGTTTGTGCTTGGGAGGTGCCTTTTGGTGTGGCCATTGGTGCTGTGGCTGGTGCCTTGTGTCCCAGGGTGTGCAAGGCCAGAGCTGGAGGCAGCATTGTGAGGTCACTTGTGCCTCTGTGCCTTGTCGGGCAGTGCTAGGGTGTTGGCTGCTGGTGGTGGTGGTGGTTGTGAGGTCTCTTGAGAAGCAGTGCGTGCTAGGCCAGTGCTGGTTGCCTGGCTGCTCTTGGCAGCTGTGAGGTGAGTGCTGCGTGAGGCCCTGGCAGGCATGTGTCAGTGTGGGAAGGTGCTGTTTGTGCTTGGGAGGTGCCTTTTGGTGTGGCCATTGGTGCTGTGGCTGGTGCCTTGTGTCCCAGGGTGTGCGAGGCCAGAGCTGGAGGCAGCATTGTGAGGTCACTTGTGCCTCTGTGCCTTGTCGGGCAGTGCTAGGGTGTTGGCTGCTGGTGGTGGTGGTGGTTGTGAGGTGACTTGTGTAGCAGTGCATGCTAGGCCAGTGCTGGTTGCCTGGCTGCTCTTGGCAGCTGTGAGGTGAGTGCTGCGTGAGGCCCTGGCAGGCATGTGTCAGTGTGGGAAGGTGCTGTTTGTGCTTGGGAGGTGCCTTTTGGTGTGGCCATTGGTGCTGTGGCTGGTGCCTTGTGTCCCAGGGTGTGCGAGGCCAGAGCTGGAGGCAGCATTGTGAGGTCACTTGTGCCTCTGTGCCTTGTCGGGCAGTGCTAGGGTGTTGGCTGCTGCTGGTGGTGGTGGTTGTGAGGTGACTTGTGAAGCAGTGCGTGCTAGGCCAGTGCTGGTTGCCTGGCTGCTCTTGGCAGCTGTGAGGTGAGTGCTGCGTGAGGCCCTGGCAGGCATGTGTGTCAGTGTGGGAAGGTGCTGTTTGTGCTTGGGAGGTGCCTTTTGGTGTGGCCATTGGTGCTGTGGCTGGTGCCTTGTGTCCCAGGGTGTGAGAGGCCAGAGCTGGAGGCAGCATTGTGAGGTCACTTGTGCCTCTGTGCCTTGTCAGGCAGTGCTAGGGTGTTGGCTGCTGCTGGTGGTGGTGGTTGTGAGGTGACTTGTGAAGCAGTGTGTGCTAGGCCAGTGCTGGTTGCCTGGCTGCTCTTGGCAGCTGTGAGGTGAGTGCTGCGTGAGGCCCTGGCAGGCATGTGTCAGTGTGGGAAGGTGCTGTTTGTGCTTGGGAGGTGCCTTTTGGTGTGGCCATTGGTGCTGTGGCTGGTGCCTTGTGTCCCAGGGTGTGCGAGGCCAGAGCTGGAGGCAGCATTGTGAGGTCACTTGTGCCTCTGTGCCTTGGCGGGCAGTGCTAGGGTGTTGGCTGCTGCTGGTGGTGGTGGTTGTGAGGTGACTTGTGAAGCAGTGCGTGCTAGGCCAGTGCTGGTTGCCTGGCTGCTCTTGGCAGCTGTGAGGTGAGTGCTGCGTGAGGCCCTGGCAGGCATGTGTCAGTGTGGGAAGGTGCTGTTTGTGCTTGGGAGGTGCCTTTTGGTGTGGCCATTGGTGCTGTGGCTGGTGCCTTGTGTCCCAGGGTGTGCGAGGCCAGAGCTGGAGGCAGCATTGTGAGGTCACTTGTGCCTCTGTGCCTTGGCAGGCAGTGCTAGGGTGTTGGCTGCTGGTGGTGGTGGTGGTTGTGAGGTGACTTGTGAAGCAGTGCGTGCTAGGCCAGTGCTGGTTGCCTGGCTGCTCTTGGCAGCTGTGAGGTGAGTGCTGCGTGAGGCCCTGGCAGGCATGTGTGTCAGTGTGGGAAGGTGCTGTTTGTGCTTGGGAGGTGCCTTTTGGTGTGGCCATTGGTGCTGTGGCTGGTGCCTTGTGTCCCAGGGTGTGAGAGGCCAGAGCTGGAGGCAGCATTGTGAGGTCACTTGTGCCTCTGTGCCTTGGCGGGCAGTGCTAGGGTGTTGGCTGCTGCTGGTGGTGGTGGTTGTGAGGTGACTTGTGAAGCAGTGTGTGCTAGGCCAGTGCTGGTTGCCTGGCTGCTCTTGGCAGCTGTGAGGTGAGTGCTGCGTGAGGCCCTGGCAGGTATGTGTCAGTGTGGGAAGGTGCTGTTTGTGCTTGGGAGGTGCCTTTTGGTGTGGCCATTGGTGCTGTGGCTGGTGCCTTGTGTCCCAGGGTGTGCGAGGCCAGAGCTGGAGGCAGCATTGTGAGGTCACTTGTGCCTCTGTGCCTTGGCGGGCAGTGCTAGGGTGTTGGCTGCTGCTGGTGGTGGTGGTTGTGAGGTCACTTGTTAAGCAGTGCGTGCTAGGCCAGTGCTGGTTGCCTGGCTGCTCTTGGCAGCTGTGAGGTGAGTGCTGCGTGAGGCCCTGGCAGGCATGTGTCAGTGTGGGAAGGTGCTGTTTGTGCTTGGGAGGTGCCTTTTGGTGTGGCCATTGGTGCTGTGGCTGGTGCCTTGTGTCCCAGGGTGTGAGAGGCCAGAGCTGGAGGCAGCATTGTGAGGTCACTTGTGCCTCCGTGCCTTGGCGGGCAGTGCTAGGGTGTTGGCTGCTGGTGGTGGTGGTGGTTGTGAGGTGACTTGTGAAGCAGTGCATGCTAGGCCAGTGCTGGTTGCCTGGCTGCTCTTGGCAGCTGTGAGGTGAGTGCTGCGTGAGGCCCTGGCAGGCATGTGTCAGTGTGGGAAGGTGCTGTTTGTGCTTGGGAGGTGCCTTTTGGTGTGGCCATTGGTGCTGTGGCTGGTGCCTTGTGTCCCAGGGTGTGCGAGGCCAGAGCTGGAGGCAGCATTGTGAGGTCACTTGTGCCTCTGTGCCTTGTCGGGCAGTGCTAGGGTGTTGGCTGCTGCTGGTGGTGGTGGTTGTGAGGTGACTTGTGAAGCAGTGCGTGCTAGGCCAGTGCTGGTTGCCTGGCTGCTCTTGGCAGCTGTGAGGTGAGTGCTGCGTGAGGCCCTGGCAGGCATGTGTGTCAGTGTGGGAAGGTGCTGTTTGTGCTTGGGAGGTGCCTTTTGGTGTGGCCATTGGTGCTGTGGCTGGTGCCTTGTGTCCCAGGGTGTGAGAGGCCAGAGCTGGAGGCAGCATTGTGAGGTCACTTGTGCCTCTGTGCCTTGTCAGGCAGTGCTAGGGTGTTGGCTGCTGCTGGTGGTGGTGGTTGTGAGGTGACTTGTGAAGCAGTGTGTGCTAGGCCAGTGCTGGTTGCCTGGCTGCTCTTGGCAGCTGTGAGGTGAGTGCTGCGTGAGGCCCTGGCAGGCATGTGTCAGTGTGGGAAGGTGCTGTTTGTGCTTGGGAGGTGCCTTTTGGTGTGGCCATTGGTGCTGTGGCTGGTGCCTTGTGTCCCAGGGTGTGCGAGGCCAGAGCTGGAGGCAGCATTGTGAGGTCACTTGTGCCTCTGTGCCTTGGCGGGCAGTGCTAGGGTGTTGGCTGCTGCTGGTGGTGGTGGTTGTGAGGTCACTTGTGAAGCAGTGCGTGCTAGGCCAGTGCTGGTTGCCTGGCTGCTCTTGGCAGCTGTGAGGTGAGTGCTGCGTGAGGCCCTGGCAGGCATGTGTCAGTGTGGGAAGGTGCTGTTTGTGCTTGGGAGGTGCCTTTTGGTGTGGCCATTGGTGCTGTGGCTGGTGCCTTGTGTCCCAGGGTGTGCGAGGCCAGAGCTGGAGGCAGCATTGTGAGGTCACTTGTGCCTCTGTGCCTTGGCGGGCAGTGCTAGGGTGTTGGCTGCTGGTGGTGGTGGTGGTTGTGAGGTGACTTGTGAAGCAGTGCGTGCTAGGCCAGTGCTGGTTGCCTGGCTGCTCTTGGCAGCTGTGAGGTGAGTGCTGCGTGAGGCCCTGGCAGGCATGTGTGTCAGTGTGGGAAGGTGCTGTTTGTGCTTGGGAGGTGCCTTTTGGTGTGGCCATTGGTGCTGTGGCTGGTGCCTTGTGTCCCAGGGTGTGAGAGGCCAGAGCTGGAGGCAGCATTGTGAGGTCACTTGTGCCTCTGTGCCTTGGCGGGCAGTGCTAGGGTGTTGGCTGCTGCTGGTGGTGGTGGTTGTGAGGTGACTTGTGAAGCAGTGTGTGCTAGGCCAGTGCTGGTTGCCTGGCTGCTCTTGGCAGCTGTGAGGTGAGTGCTGCGTGAGGCCCTGGCAGGTATGTGTCAGTGTGGGAAGGTGCTGTTTGTGCTTGGGAGGTGCCTTTTGGTGTGGCCATTGGTGCTGTGGCTGGTGCCTTGTGTCCCAGGGTGTGCGAGGCCAGAGCTGGAGGCAGCATTGTGAGGTCACTTGTGCCTCTGTGCCTTGGCGGGCAGTGCTAGGGTGTTGGCTGCTGCTGGTGGTGGTGGTTGTGAGGTCACTTGTTAAGCAGTGCGTGCTAGGCCAGTGCTGGTTGCCTGGCTGCTCTTGGCAGCTGTGAGGTGAGTGCTGCGTGAGGCCCTGGCAGGCATGTGTCAGTGTGGGAAGGTGCTGTTTGTGCTTGGGAGGTGCCTTTTGGTGTGGCCATTGGTGCTGTGGCTGGTGCCTTGTGTCCCAGGGTGTGAGAGGCCAGAGCTGGAGGCAGCATTGTGAGGTCACTTGTGCCTCCGTGCCTTGGCGGGCAGTGCTAGGGTGTTGGCTGCTGGTGGTGGTGGTGGTTGTGAGGTGACTTGTGAAGCAGTGCATGCTAGGCCAGTGCTGGTTGCCTGGCTGCTCTTGGCAGCTGTGAGGTGAGTGCTGCGTGAGGCCCTGGCAGGCATGTGTCAATGTGGGAAGGTGCTGTTTGTGCTTGGGAGGTGCCTTTTGGTGTGGCCATTGGTGCTGTGGCTGGTGCCTTGTGTCCCAGGGTGTGCGAGGCCAGAGCTGGAGGCAGCATTGTGAGGTCACTTGTGCCTCTGTGCCTTGTCGGGCAGTGCTAGGGTGTTGGCTGCTGCTGCTGGTGGTGGTTGTGAGGTGACTTGTGAAGCAGTGCGTGCTAGGCCAGTGCTGGTTGCCTGGCTGCTCTTGGCAGCTGTGAGGTGAGTGCTGCGTGAGGCCCTGGCAGGCATGTGTGTCAGTGTGGGAAGGTGCTGTTTGTGCTTGGGAGGTGCCTTTTGGTGTGGCCATTGGTGCTGTGGCTGGTGCCTTGTGTCCCAGGGTGTGAGAGGCCAGAGCTGGAGGCAGCATTGTGAGGTCACTTGTGCCTCTGTGCCTTGTCGGGCAGTGCTAGGGTGTTGGCTGCTGCTGCTGGTGGTGGTTGTGAGGTCACTTGTGAAGCAGTGCGTGCTAGGCCAGTGCTGGTTGCCTGGCTGCTCTTGGCAGCTGTGAGGTGAGTGCTGCGTGAGGCCCTGGCAGGTATGTGTCAGTGTGGGAAGGTGCTGTTTGTGCTTGGGAGGTGCCTTTTGGTGTGGCCATTGGTGCTGTGGCTGGTGCCTTGTGTCCCAGGGTGTGCAAGGCCAGAGCTGGAGGCAGCATTGTGAGGTCACTTGTGCCTCTGTGCCTTGGCGGGCAGTGCTAGGGTGTTGGCTGCTGCTGGTGGTGGTGGTTGTGAGGTCACTTGTGAAGCAGTGCGTGCTAGGCCAGTGCTGGTTGCCTGGCTGCTCTTGGCAGCTGTGAGGTGAGTGCTGCGTGAGGCCCTGGCAGGCATGTGTCAGTGTGGGAAGGTGCTGTTTGTGCTTGGGAGGTGCCTTTTGGTGTGGCCATTGGTGCTGTGGCTGGTGCCTTGTGTCCCAGGGTGTGCGAGGCCAGAGCTGGAGGCAGCATTGTGAGGTCACTTGTGCCTCTGTGCCTTGTCGGGCAGTGCTAGGGTGTTGGCTGCTGCTGGTAGTGGTGGTTGTGAGGTCACTTGTGAAGCAGTGCGTGCTAGGCCAGTGCTGGTTGCCTGGCTGCTCTTGGCAGCTGTGAGGTGAGTGCTGCGTGAGGCCCTGGCAGGCATGTGTCAGTGTGGGAAGGTGCTGTTTGTGCTTGGGAGGTGCCTTTTGGTGTGGCCATTGGTGCTGTGGCTGGTGCCTTGTGTCCCAGGGTGTGCGAGGCCAGAGCTGGAGGCAGCATTGTGAGGTCACTTGTGCCTCTGTGCCTTGGCGGGCAGTGCTAGGGTGTTGGCTGCTGGTGGTGGTCGTGGTTGTGAGGTGACTTGTGAAGCAGTGCGTGCTAGGCCAGTGCTGGTTGCCTGGCTGCTCTTGTCAGCTGTGAGGTGAGTGCTGCGTGAGGCCCTGGCAGGCATGTGTCAGTGTGGGAAGGTGCTGTTTGTGCTTGGGAGGTGCCTTTTGGTGTGGCCATTGGTGCTGTGGCTGGTGCCTTGTGTCCCAGGGTGTGAGAGGGCAGAGCTGGAGGCAGCATTGTGAGGTCACTTGTGCCTGTGTGCCTTGTCGGGCAGTGCTAGGGTGTTGGCTGCTGCTGGTGGTGGTGGTTGTGAGGTGACTTGTGAAGCAGTGCGTGCTAGGCCAGTGCTGGTTGCCTGGCTGCTCTTGGCAGCTGTGAGGTGAGTGCTGCGTGAGGCCCTGGCAGGCATGTGTGTCAGTGTGGGAAGGTGCTGTTTGTGCTTGGGAGGTGCCTTTTGGTGTGGCCATTGGTGCTGTGGCTGGTGCCTTGTGTCCCAGGGTGTGCGAGGCCAGAGCTGGAGGCAGCATTGTGAGGTCACTTGTGCCTCTGTGCCTTGTCAGGCAGTGCTAGGGTGTTGGCTGCTGGTGGTGGTGGTGGTTGTGAGGTGACTTGTGAAGCAGTGTGTGCTAGGCCAGTGCTGGTTGCCTGGCTGCTCTTGGCAGCTGTGAGGTGAGTGCTGCGTGAGGCCCTGGCAGGCATGTGTCAGTGTGGGAAGGTGCTGTTTGTGCTTGGGAGGTGCCTTTTGGTGTGGCCATTGGTGCTGTGGCTGGTGCCTTGTGTCCCAGGGTGTGCGAGGCCAGAGCTGGAGGCAGCATTGTGAGGTCACTTGTGCCTCTGTGCCTTGGCGGGCAGTGCTAGGGTGTTGGCTGCTGCTGGTGGTGGTGGTTGTGAGGTGACTTGTGAAGCAGTGTGTGCTAGGCCAGTGCTGGTTGCCTGGCTGCTCTTGGCAGCTGTGAGGTGAGTGCTGCGTGAGGCCCTGGCAGGCATGTGTCAGTGTGGGAAGGTGCTGTTTGTGCTTGGGAGGTGCCTTTTGGTGTGGCCATTGGTGCTGTGGCTGGTGCCTTGTGTCCCAGGGTGTGCGAGGCCAGAGCTGGAGGCAGCATTGTGAGGTCACTTGTGCCTCTGTGCCTTGGCGGGCAGTGCTAGGGTGTTGGCTGCTGCTGGTGGTGGTGGTTGTGAGGTCACTTGTGAAGCAGTGCGTGCTAGGCCAGTGCTGGTTGCCTGGCTGCTCTTGGCAGCTGTGAGGTGAGTGCTGCGTGAGGCCCTGGCAGGCATGTGTCAGTGTGGGAAGGTGCTGTTTGTGCTTGGGAGGTGCCTTTTGGTGTGGCCATTGGTGCTGTGGCTGGTGCCTTGTGTCCCAGGGTGTGCGAGGCCAGAGCTGGAGGCAGCATTGTGAGGTCACTTGTGCCTCTGTGCCTTGGCGGGCAGTGCTAGGGTGTTGGCTGCTGCTGGTGGTGGTGGTTGTGAGGTCACTTGTGAAGCAGTGCGTGCTAGGCCAGTGCTGGTTGCCTGGCTGCTCTTGGCAGCTGTGAGGTGAGTGCTGCGTGAGGCCCTGGCAGGCATGTGTCAGTGTGGGAAGGTGCTGTTTGTGCTTGGGAGGTGCCTTTTGGTGTGGCCATTGGTGCTGTGGCTGGTGCCTTGTGGCCCAGGGTGTGCGAGGCCAGAGCTGGAGGCAGCATTGTGAGGTCACTTGTGCCTCTGTGCCTTGGCGGGCAGTGCTAGGGTGTTGGCTGCTGGTGGTGGTGGTGGTTGTGAGGTCACTTGTGAAGCAGTGCGTGCTAGGCCAGTGCTGGTTGCCTGGCTGCTCTTGGCAGCTGTGAGGTGAGTGCTGCGTGAGGCCCTGGCAGGCATGTGTGTCAGTGTGGGAAGGTGCTGTTTGTGCTTGGGAGGTGCCTTTTGGTGTGGCCATTGGTGCTGTGGCTGGTGCCTTGTGTCCCAGGGTGTGAGAGGCCAGAGCTGGAGGCAGCATTGTGAGGTCACTTGTGCCTCTGTGCCTTGGCGGGCAGTGCTAGGGTGTTGGCTGCTGCTGGTGGTGGTGGTTGTGAGGTCACTTGTGAAGCAGTGTGTGCTAGGCCAGTGCTGGTTGCCTGGCTGCTCTTGGCAGCTGTGAGGTGAGTGCTGCGTGAGGCCCTGGCAGGTATGTGTCAGTGTGGGAAGGTGCTGTTTGTGCTTGGGAGGTGCCTTTTGGTGTGGCCATTGGTGCTGTGGCTGGTGCCTTGTGTCCCAGGGTGTGCGAGGCCAGAGCTGGAGGCAGCATTGTGAGGTCACTTGTGCCTCTGTGCCTTGGCGGGCAGTGCTAGGGTGTTGGCTGCTGCTGGTGGTGGTGGTTGTGAGGTCACTTGTGAAGCAGTGCGTGCTAGGCCAGTGCTGGTTGCCTGGCTGCTCTTGGCAGCTGTGAGGTGAGTGCTGCGTGAGGCCCTGGCAGGCATGTGTCAGTGTGGGAAGGTGCTGTTTGTGCTTGGGAGGTGCCTTTTGGTGTGGCCATTGGTGCTGTGGCTGGTGCCTTGTGTCCCAGGGTGTGCGAGGCCAGAGCTGGAGGCAGCATTGTGAGGTCACTTGTGCCTCTGTGCCTTGGCGGGCAGTGCTAGGGTGTTGGCTGCTGCTGGTGGTGGTGGTTGTGAGGTGACTTGTGAAGCAGTGCGTGCTAGGCCAGTGCTGGTTGCCTGGCTGCTCTTGGCAGCTGTGAGGTGAGTGCTGCGTGAGGCCCTGGCAGGCATGTGTCAGTGTGGGAAGGTGCTGTTTGTGCTTGGGAGGTGCCTTTTGGTGTGGCCATTGGTGCTGTGGCTGGTGCCTTGTGTCCCAGGGTGTGAGAGGCCAGAGCTGGAGGCAGCATTGTGAGGTCACTTGTGCCTCCGTGCCTTGGCGGGCAGTGCTAGGGTGTTGGCTGCTGCTGGTGGTGGTGGTTGTGAGGTGACTTGTGAAGCAGTGCATGCTAGGCCAGTGCTGGTTGCCTGGCTGCTCTTGGCAGCTGTGAGGTGAGTGCTGCGTGAGGCCCTGGCAGGCATGTGTCAATGTGGGAAGGTGCTGTTTGTGCTTGGGAGGTGCCTTTTGGTGTGGCCATTGGTGCTGTGGCTGGTGCCTTGTGTCCCAGGGTGTGCGAGGCCAGAGCTGGAGGCAGCATTGTGAGGTCACTTGTGCCTCTCTGCCTTGTCGGGCAGTGCTAGGGTGTTGGCTGCTGCTGCTGGTGGTGGTTGTGAGGTCACTTGTGAAGCAGTGCGTGCTAGGCCAGTGCTGGTTGCCTGGCTGCTCTTGGCAGCTGTGAGGTGAGTGCTGCGTGAGGCCCTGGCAGGTATGTGTCAGTGTGGGAAGGTGCTGTTTGTGCTTGGGAGGTGCCTTTTGGTGTGGCCATTGGTGCTGTGGCTGGTGCCTTGTGTCCCAGGGTGTGCAAGGCCAGAGCTGGAGGCAGCATTGTGAGGTCACTTGTGCCTCTGTGCCTTGGCGGGCAGTGCTAGGGTGTTGGCTGCTGCTGGTGGTGGTGGTTGTGAGGTCACTTGTGAAGCAGTGCGTGCTAGGCCAGTGCTGGTTGCCTGGCTGCTCTTGGCAGCTGTGAGGTGAGTGCTGCGTGAGGCCCTGGCAGGCATGTGTCAGTGTGGGAAGGTGCTGTTTGTGCTTGGGAGGTGCCTTTTGGTGTGGCCATTGGTGCTGTGGCTGGTGCCTTGTGTCCCAGGGTGTGCGAGGCCAGAGCTGGAGGCAGCATTGTGAGGTCACTTGTGCCTCTGTGCCTTGTCGGGCAGTGCTAGGGTGTTGGCTGCTGCTGGTGGTGGTGGTTGTGAGGTGACTTGTGAAGCAGTGCGTGCTAGGCCAGTGCTGGTTGCCTGGCTGCTCTTGGCAGCTGTGAGGTGAGTGCTGCGTGAGGCCCTGGCAGGCATGTGTCAGTGTGGGAAGGTGCTGTTTGTGCTTGGGAGGTGCCTTTTGGTGTGGCCATTGGTGCTGTGGCTGGTGCCTTGTGTCCCAGGGTGTGCGAGGCCAGAGCTGGAGGCAGCATTGTGAGGTCACTTGTGCCTCTGTGCCTTGTCGGGCAGTGCTAGGGTGTTGGCTGCTGGTGGTGGTGGTGGTTGTGAGGTGACTTGTGAAGCAGTGCGTGCTAGGCCAGTGCTGGTTGCCTGGCTGCTCTTGGCAGCTGTGAGGTGAGTGCTGCGTGAGGCCCTGGCAGGCATGTGTCAGTGTGGGAAGGTGCTGTTTGTGCTTGGGAGGTGCCTTTTGGTGTGGCCATTGGTGCTGTGGCTGGTGCCTTGTGTCCCAGGGTGTGAGAGGGCAGAGCTGGAGGCAGCATTGTGAGGTCACTTGTGCCTCTGTGCCTTGGCGGGCAGTGCTAGGGTGTTGGCTGCTGCTGGTGGTGGTGGTTGTGAGGTGACTTGTGAAGCAGTGCGTGCTAGGCCAGTGCTGGTTGCCTGGCTGCTCTTGGCAGCTGTGAGGTGAGTGCTGCGTGAGGCCCTGGCAGGCATGTGTGTCAGTGTGGGAAGGTGCTGTTTGTGCTTGGGAGGTGCCTTTTGGTGTGGCCATTGGTGCTGTGGCTGGTGCCTTGTGTCCCAGGGTGTGAGAGGGCAGAGCTGGAGGCAGCATTGTGAGGTCACTTGTGCCTCTGTGCCTTGTCGGGCAGTGCTAGGGTGTTGGCTGCTGCTGGTGGTGGTGGTTGTGAGGTGACTTGTGAAGCAGTGTGTGCTAGGCCAGTGCTGGTTGCCTGGCTGCTCTTGGCAGCTGTGAGGTGAGTGCTGCGTGAGGCCCTGGCAGGTATGTGTCAGTGTGGGAAGGTGCTGTTTGTGCTTGGGAGGTGCCTTTTGGTGTGGCCATTGGTGCTGTGGCTGGTGCCTTGTGTCCCAGGGTGTGCGAGGCCAGAGCTGGAGGCAGCATTGTGAGGTCACTTGTGCCTCTGTGCCTTGGCGGGCAGTGCTAGGGTGTTGGCTGCTGCTGGTGGTGGTGGTTGTGAGGTGACTTGTGAAGCAGTGTGTGCTAGGCCAGTGCTGGTTGCCTGGCTGCTCTTGGCAGCTGTGAGGTGAGTGCTGCGTGAGGCCCTGGCAGGCATGTGTCAGTGTGGGAAGGTGCTGTTTGTGCTTGGGAGGTGCCTTTTGGTGTGGCCATTGGTGCTGTGGCTGGTGCCTTGTGTCCCAGGGTGTGCGAGGCCAGAGCTGGAGGCAGCATTGTGAGGTCACTTGTGCCTCTGTGCCTTGGCGGGCAGTGCTAGGGTGTTGGCTGCTGCTGGTGGTGGTGGTTGTGAGGTCACTTGTGAAGCAGTGCGTGCTAGGCCAGTGCTGGTTGCCTGGCTGCTCTTGGCAGCTGTGAGGTGAGTGCTGCGTGAGGCCCTGGCAGGCATGTGTCAGTGTGGGAAGGTGCTGTTTGTGCTTGGGAGGTGCCTTTTGGTGTGGCCATTGGTGCTGTGGCTGTTGCCTTGTGTCCCAGGGTGTGCGAGGCCAGAGCTGGAGGCAGCATTGTGAGGTCACTTGTGCCTCTGTGCCTTGGCGGGCAGTGCTAGGGTGTTGGCTGCTGCTGGTGGTGGTGGTTGTGAGGTGACTTGTGAAGCAGTGCGTGCTAGGCCAGTGCTGGTTGCCTGGCTGCTCTTGGCAGCTGTGAGGTGAGTGCTGCGTGAGGCCCTGGCAGGCATGTGTCAGTGTGGGAAGGTGCTGTTTGTGCTTGGGAGGTGCCTTTTGGTGTGGCCATTGGTGCTGTGGCTGGTGCCTTGTGTCCCAGGGTGTGCGAGGCCAGAGCTGGAGGCAGCATTGTGAGGTCACTTGTGCCTCTGTGCCTTGGCGGGCAGTGCTAGGGTGTTGGCTGCTGCTGGTGGTGGTGGTTGTGAGGTGACTTGTGAAGCAGTGCGTGCTAGGCCAGTGCTGCTTGCCTGGCTGCTCTTGGCAGCTGTGAGGTGAGTGCTGCGTGAGGCCCTGGCAGGCATGTGTGTCAGTGTGGGAAGGTGCTGTTTGTGCTTGGGAGGTGCCTTTTGGTGTGGCCATTGGTGCTGTGGCTGGTGCCTTGTGTCCCAGGGTGTGAGAGGCCAGAGCTGGAGGCAGCATTGTGAGGTCACTTGTGCCTCTGTGCCTTGTCGGGCAGTGCTAGGGTGTTGGCTGCTGCTGGTGGTGGTGGTTGTGAGGTGACTTGTGAAGCAGTGTGTGCTAGGCCAGTGCTGGTTGCCTGGCTGCTCTTGGCAGCTGTGAGGTGAGTGCTGCGTGAGGCCCTGGCAGGTATGTGTCAGTGTGGGAAGGTGCTGTTTGTGCTTGGGAGGTGCCTTTTGGTGTGGCCATTGGTGCTGTGGCTGGTGCCTTGTGTCCCAGGGTGTGCGAGGCCAGAGCTGGAGGCAGCATTGTGAGGTCACTTGTGCCTCTGTGCCTTGGCGGGCAGTGCTAGGGTGTTGGCTGCTGCTGGTGGTGGTGGTTGTGAGGTGACTTGTGAAGCAGTGCGTGCTAGGCCAGTGCTGGTTGCCTGGCTGCTCTTGGCAGCTGTGAGGTGAGTGCTGCGTGAGGCCCTGGCAGGTATGTGTCAGTGTGGGAAGGTGCTGTTTGTGCTTGGGAGGTGCCTTTTGGTGTGGCCATTGGTGCTGTGGCTGGTGCCTTGTGTCCCAGGGTGTGCGAGGCCAGAGCTGGAGGCAGCATTGTGAGGTCACTTGTGCCTCTGTGCCTTGGCGGGCAGTGCTAGGGTGTTGGCTGCTGGTGGTGGTGGTGGTTGTGAGGTGACTTGTGAAGCAGTGCATGCTAGGCCAGTGCTGGCTGCCTGGCTGCTCTTGGCAGCTGTGAGGTGAGTGCTGCGTGAGGCCCTGGCAGGCATGTGTCAGTGTGGGAAGGTGCTGTTTGTGCTTGGGAGGTGCCTTTTGGTGTGGCCATTGGTGCTGTGGCTGGTGCCTTGTGTCCCAGGGTGTGCGAGGCCAGAGCTGGAGGCAGCATTGTGAGGTCACTTGTGCCTCTGTGCCTTGTCGGGCAGTGCTAGGGTGTTGGCTGCTGCTGGTGGTGGTGGTTGTGAGGTGACTTGTGAAGCAGTGCGTGCTAGGCCAGTGCTGGTTGCCTGGCTGCTCTTGGCAGCTGTGAGGTGAGTGCTGCGTGAGACGTCGCAGGCATGTGTCAGTGTGGGAAGGTGCTGTTTGTGCTTGGGAGGTGCCTTTTGGTGTGGCCATTGGTGCTGTGGCTGGTGCCTTGTGTCCCAGGGTGTGCGAGGCCAGAGCTGGAGGCAGCATTGTGAGGTCACTTGTGCCTCTGTGCCTTGGCGGGCAGTGCTAGGGTGTTGGCTGCTGCTGGTGTTGGTGGTTGTGAGGTGACTTGTGAAGCAGTGCGTGCTAGGCCAGTGCTGGCTGCCTGGCTGCTCTTGGCAGCTGTGAGGTGAGTGCTGCGTGAGGCCCTGGCAGGCATGTGTGTCAGTGTGGGAAGGTGCTGTTTGTGCTTGGGAGGTGCCTTTTGGTGTGGCCATTGGTGCTGTGGCTGGTGCCTTGTGTCCCAGGGTGTGCGAGGCCAGAGCTGGAGGCAGCATTGTGAGGTCACTTGTGCCTCTGTGCCTTGGCGGGCAGTGCTAGGGTGTTGGCTGCTGCTGGTGGTGGTGGTTGTGAGGTGACTTGTGAAGCAGTGTGTGCTAGGCCAGTGCTGGTTGCCTGGCTGCTCTTGGCAGCTGTGAGGTGAGTGCTGCGTGAGGCCCTGGCAGGTATGTGTCAGTGTGGGAAGGTGCTGTTTGTGCTTGGGAGGTGCCTTTTGGTGTGGCCATTGGTGCTGTGGCTGGTGCCTTGTGTCCCAGGGTGTGCGAGGCCAGAGCTGGAGGCAGCATTGTGAGGTCACTTGTGCCTCTGTGCCTTGGCGGGCA
This sequence comes from Rhea pennata, assembly GCF_028389875.1. Classification (NCBI taxonomy): domain Eukaryota; kingdom Metazoa; phylum Chordata; class Aves; order Rheiformes; family Rheidae; genus Rhea; species Rhea pennata. The sequence goes on along the minus strand of NW_026907609.1, from coordinate 111,726 downwards.
GTGCTAGGGTGTTGGCTGCTGCTGGTGGTGGTGGTTGTGAGGTCACTTGTGAAGCAGTGCGTGCTAGGCCAGTGCTGGTTGCCTGGCTGCTCTTGGCAGCTCTGAGGTGAGTGCTGCGTGAGGCCCTGGCAGGCATGTGTCAGTGTGGGAAGGTGCTGTTTCTGCTTGGGAGGTGCCTTTTGGTGTGGCCATTGGTGCTGTGGCTGTTGCCTTGTGTCCCAGCGTGTGCGAGGCCAGAGCTGGAGGCAGCATTGTGAGGTCACTTGTGCCTCTGTGCCTTGTCAGGCAGTGCTAGGGTGTTGGCTGCTGCTGGTGGTGGTGGTTGTGAGGTGACTTGTGAAGCAGTGCATGCTAGGCCAGTGCTGGTTGCCTGGCTGCTCTTGGCAGCTGTGAGGTGAGTGCTGCGTGAGGCCCTGGCAGGCATGTGTGTCAGTGTGGGAAGGTGCTGTTTGTGCTTGGGAGGTGCCTTTTGGTGTGGCCATTGGTGCTGTGGCTGGTGCCTTGTGTCCCAGGGTGTGCGAGGCCAGAGCTGGAGGCAGCATTGTGAGGTCACTTGTGCCTCTGTGCCTTGGCGGGCAGTGCTAGGGTGTTGGCTGCTGCTGGTGGTGGTGGTTGTGAGGTGACTTGTGAAGCAGTGCGTGCTAGGCCAGTGCTGGTTGCCTGGCTGCTCTTGGCAGCTGTGAGGTGAGTGCTGCGTGAGGCCCTGGCAGGCATGTGTGTCAGTGTGGGAAGGTGCTGTTTGTGCTTGGGAGGTGCCTTTTGGTGTGGCCATTGGTGCTGTGGCTGGTGCCTTGTGTCCCAGGGTGTGCGAGGCCAGAGCTGGAGGCAGCATTGTGAGGTCACTTGTGCCTCTGTGCCTTGGCGGGCAGTGCTAGGGTGTTGGCTGCTGGTGGTGGTGGTTGTTGTGAGGTCACTTGTGAAGCAGTGCGTGCTAGGCCAGTGCTGGTTGCCTGGCTGCTCTTGGCAGCTGTGAGGTGAGTGCTGCGTGAGCCGTCGCAGGCATGTGTCAGTGTGGGAAGGTGCTGTTTGTGCTTGGGAGGTGCCTTTTGGTGTGGCCATTGGTGCTGTGGCTGGTGCCTTGTGTCCCAGGGTGTGCGAGGCCAGAGCTGGAGGCAGCATTGTGAGGTCACTTGTGCCTCTGTGCCTTGGCGGGCAGTGCTAGGGTGTTGGCTGCTGCTGGTGGTGGTGGTTGTGAGGTGACTTGTGAAGCAGTGCATGCTAGGCCAGTGCTGGTTGCCTGGCTGCTCTTGGCAGCTGTGAGGTGAGTGCTGCGTGAGCTGTCGCAGGCATGTGTCAGTGTGGGAAGGTGCTGTTTGTGCTTGGGAGGTGCCTTTTGGTGTGGCCATTGGTGCTGTGGCTGGTGCCTTGTGTCCCAGGGTGTGCGAGGCCAGAGCTGGAGGCAGCATTGTGAGGTCACTTGTGCCTCTGTGCCTTGGCGGGCAGTGCTAGGGTGTTGGCTGCTGCTGGTGGTGGTGGTTGTGAGGTCACTTGTGAAGCAGTGCGTGCTAGGCCAGTGCTGCTTGCCTGGCTGCTCTTGGCAGCTGTGAGGTGAGTGCTGCGTGAGGCCCTGGCAGGCATGTGTGTCAGTGTGGGAAGGTGCTGTTTGTGCTTGGGAGGTGCCTTTTGGTGTGGCCATTGGTGCTGTGGCTGGTGCCTTGTGTCCCAGGGTGTGAGAGGCCAGAGCTGGAGGCAGCATTGTGAGGTCACTTGTGCCTCTGTGCCTTGTCGGGCAGTGCTAGGGTGTTGGCTGCTGCTGGTGGTGGTGGTTGTGAGGTGACTTGTGAAGCAGTGTGTGCTAGGCCAGTGCTGGTTGCCTGGCTGCTCTTGGCAGCTGTGAGGTGAGTGCTGCGTGAGCCGTCGCAGGCATGTGTCAGTGTGGGAAGGTGCTGTTTGTGCTTGGGAGGTGCCTTTTGGTGTGGCCATTGGTGCTGTGGCTGGTGCCTTGTGTCCCAGGGTGTGCGAGGCCAGAGCTGGAGGCAGCATTGTGAGGTCACTTGTGCCTCTGTGCCTTGGCGGGCAGTGCTAGGGTGTTGGCTGCTGGTGGTGGTGGTGGTTGTGAGGTGACTTGTGAAGCAGTGCATGCTAGGCCAGTGCTGGTTGCCTGGCTGCTCTTGGCAGCTGTGAGGTGAGTGCTGCGTGAGGCCCTGGCAGGCATGTGTCAGTGTGGGAAGGTGCTGTTTGTGCTTGGGAGGTGCCTTTTGGTGTGGCCATTGGTGCTGTGGCTGGTGCCTTGTGTCCCAGGGTGTGTGAGGCCAGAGCTGGAGGCAGCATTGTGAGGTCACTTGTGCCTCTGTGCCTTGGCGGGCAGTGCTAGGGTGTTGGCTGCTGGTGGTGGTGGTGGTTGTGAGGTGACTTGTGAAGCAGTGCGTGCTAGGCCAGTGCTGGTTGCCTGGCTGCTCTTGGCAGCTGTGAGGTGAGTGCTGCGTGAGGCCCTGGCAGGCATGTGTGTCAGTGTGGGAAGGTGCTGTTTGTGCTTGGGAGGTGCCTTTTGGTGTGGCCATTGGTGCTGTGGCTGGTGCCTTGTGTCCCAGGGTGTGCGAGGCCAGAGCTGGAGGCAGCATTGTGAGGTCACTTGTGCCTCTGTGCCTTGGCGGGCAGTGCTAGGGTGTTGGCTGCTGGTGGTGGTGGTGGTTGTGAGGTGACTTGTGAAGCAGTGCATGCTAGGCCAGTGCTGGTTGCCTGGCTGCTCTTGGCAGCTGTGAGGTGAGTGCTGCGTGAGGCCCTGGCAGGCATGTGTCAGTGTGGGAAGGTGCTGTTTGTGCTTGGGAGGTGCCTTTTGGTGTGGCCATTGGTGCTGTGGCTGGTGCCTTGTGTCCCAGGGTGTGCGAGGCCAGAGCTGGAGGCAGCATTGTGAGGTCACTTGTGCCTCTGTGCCTTGTCGGGCAGTGCTAGGGTGTTGGCTGCTGCTGGTGGTGGTGGTTGTGAGGTGACTTGTGAAGCAGTGCGTGCTAGGCCAGTGCTGGTTGCCTGGCTGCTCTTGGCAGCTCTGAGGTGAGTGCTGCGTGAGGCCCTGGCAGGCATGTGTCAGTGTGGGAAGGTGCTGTTTGTGCTTGGGAGGTGCCTTTTGGTGTGGCCATTGGTGCTGTGGCTGGTGCCTTGTGTCCCAGGGTGTGCGAGGCCAGAGCTGGAGGCAGCATTGTGAGGTCACTTGTGCCTCTGTGCCTTGTCAGGCAGTGCTAGGGTGTTGGCTGCTGCTGGTGGTGGTGGTTGTGAGGTGACTTGTGAAGCAGTGCATGCTAGGCCAGTGCTGGTTGCCTGGCTGCTCTTGGCAGCTGTGAGGTGAGTGCTGCGTGAGGCCCTGGCAGGCATGTGTGTCAGTGTGGGAAGGTGCTGTTTGTGCTTGGGAGGTGCCTTTTGGTGTGGCCATTGGTGCTGTGGCTGGTGCCTTGTGTCCCAGGGTGTGCGAGGCCAGAGCTGGAGGCAGCATTGTGAGGTCACTTGTGCCTCTGTGCCTTGGCGGGCAGTGCTAGGGTGTTGGCTGCTGCTGGTGGTGGTGGTTGTGAGGTGACTTGTGAAGCAGTGCGTGCTAGGCCAGTGCTGGTTGCCTGGCTGCTCTTGGCAGCTGTGAGGTGAGTGCTGCGTGAGGCCCTGGCAGGCATGTGTGTCAGTGTGGGAAGGTGCTGTTTGTGCTTGGGAGGTGCCTTTTGGTGTGGCCATTGGTGCTGTGGCTGGTGCCTTGTGTCCCAGGGTGTGCGAGGCCAGAGCTGGAGGCAGCATTGTGAGGTCACTTGTGCCTCCGTGCCTTGGCGGGCAGTGCTAGGGTGTTGGCTGCTGGTGGTGGTGGTGGTTGTGAGGTCACTTGTGAAGCAGTGCGTGCTAGGCCAGTGCTGGTTGCCTGGCTGCTCTTGGCAGCTGTGAGGTGAGTGCTGCGTGAGGCCCTGGCAGGCATGTGTGTCAGTGTGGGAAGGTGCTGTTTGTGCTTGGGAGGTGCCTTTTGGTGTGGCCATTGGTGCTGTGGCTGGTGCCTTGTGTCCCAGGGTGTGCGAGGCCAGAGCTGGAGGCAGCATTGTGAGGTCACTTGTGCCTCTGTGCCTTGGCGGGCAGTGCTAGGGTGTTGGCTGCTGCTGGTGGTGGTGGTTGTGAGGTCACTTGTGAAGCAGTGCATGCTAGGCCAGTGCTGGTTGCCTGGCTGCTCTTGGCAGCTGTGAGGTGAGTGCTGCGTGAGCCGTCGCAGGCATGTGTCAGTGTGGGAAGGTGCTGTTTGTGCTTGGGAGGTGCCTTTTGGTGTGGCCATTGGTGCTGTGGCTGGTGCCTTGTGTCCCAGGGTGTGCGAGGCCAGAGCTGGAGGCAGCATTGTGAGGTCACTTGTGCCTCTGTGCCTTGGCGGGCAGTGCTAGGGTGTTGGCTGCTGCTGGTGGTGGTGGTTGTGAGGTCACTTGTGAAGCAGTGCGTGCTAGGCCAGTGCTGCTTGCCTGGCTGCTCTTGGCAGCTGTGAGGTGAGTGCTGCGTGAGGCCCTGGCAGGCATGTGTGTCAGTGTGGGAAGGTGCTGTTTGTGCTTGGAGGTGCCTTTTGGTGTGGCCATTGGTGCTGTGGCTGGTGCCTTGTGTCCCAGGGTGTGAGAGGCCAGAGCTGGAGGCAGCATTGTGAGGTCACTTGTGCCTCTGTGCCTTGGCGGGCAGTGCTAGGGTGTTGGCTGCTGCTGGTGGTGGTGGTTGTGAGGTGACTTGTGAAGCAGTGTGTGCTAGGCCAGTGCTGGTTGCCTGGCTGCTCTTGGCAGCTGTGAGGTGAGTGCTGCGTGAGGCCCTGGGAGGTATGTGTGAGTGTGGGAAGGTGCTGTTTGTGCTTGGGAGGTGCCTTTTGGTGTGGCCATTGGTGCTGTGGCTGGTGCCTTGTGTCCCAGGGTGTGCGAGGCCAGAGCTGGAGGCAGCATTGTGAGGTCACTTGTGCCTGTGTGCCTTGGCGGGCAGTGCTAGGGTGTTGGCTGCTGCTGGTGGTGGTGGTTGTGAGGTCACTTGTGAAGCAGTGCGTGCTAGGCCAGTGCTGGTTGCCTGGCTGCTCTTGGCAGCTGTGAGGTGAGTGCTGCGTGAGGCCCTGGCAGGCATGTGTCAGTGTGGGAAGGTGCTGTTTGTGCTTGGGAGGTGCCTTTTGGTGTGGCCATTGGTGCTGTGGCTGGTGCCTTGTGTCCCAGGGTGTGCGAGGCCAGAGCTGGAGGCAGCATTGTGAGGTCACTTGTGCCTCTGTGCCTTGGCGGGCAGTGCTAGGGTGTTGGCTGCTGGTGGTGGTGGTGGTTGTGAGGTCACTTGTGAAGCAGTGTGTGCTAGGCCAGTGCTGGTTGCCTGGCTGCTCTTGGCAGCTGTGAGGTGAGTGCTGCGTGAGCCGTCGCAGGCATGTGTCAGTGTGGGAAGGTGCTGTTTGTGCTTGGGAGGTGCCTTTTGGTGTGGCCATTGGTGCTGTGGCTGGTGCCTTGTGTCCCAGGGTGTGCGAGGCCAGAGCTGGAGGCAGCATTGTGAGGTCACTTGTGCCTCTGTGCCTTGGCGGGCAGTGCTAGGGTGTTGGCTGCTGCTGGTGGTGGTGGTTGTGAGGTCACTTGTGAAGCAGTGCATGCTAGGCCAGTGCTGGTTGCCTGGCTGCTCTTGGCAGCTGTGAGGTGAGTGCTGCGTGAGGCCCTGGCAGGCATGTGTCAGTGTGGGAAGGTGCTGTTTGTGCTTGGGAGGTGCCTTTTGGTGTGGCCATTGGTGCTGTGGCTGGTGCCTTGTGTCCCAGGGTGTGCGAGGCCAGAGCTGGAGGCAGCATTGTGAGGTCACTTGTGCCTGTGTGCCTTGGCGGGCAGTGCTAGGGTGTTGGCTGCTGGTGGTGGTGGTGGTTGTGAGGTGACTTGTGAAGCAGTGCGTGCTAGGCCAGTGCTGGTTGCCTGGCTGCTCTTGGCAGCTGTGAGGTGAGTGCTGCGTGAGGCCCTGGCAGGCATGTGTGTCAGTGTGGGAAGGTGCTGTTTGTGCTTGGGAGGTGCCTTTTGGTGTGGCCATTGGTGCTGTGGCTGGTGCCTTGTGTCCCAGGGTGTGAGAGGGCAGAGCTGGAGGCAGCATTGTGAGGTCACTTGTGCCTCTGTGCCTTGTCGGGCAGTGCTAGGGTGTTGGCTGCTGGTGGTGGTGGTGGTTGTGAGGTGACTTGTGAAGCAGTGTGTGCTAGGCCAGTGCTGGTTGCCTGGCTGCTCTTGGCAGCTGTGAGGTGAGTGCTGCGTGAGGCCCTGGGAGGTATGTGTGAGTGTGGGAAGGTGCTGTTTCTGCTTGGGAGGTGCCTTTTGGTGTGGCCATTGGTGCTGTGGCTGGTGCCTTGTGTCCCAGGGTGTGCGAGGCCAGAGCTGGAGGCAGCATTGTGAGGTCACTTGTGCCTGTGTGCCTTGGCGGGCAGTGCTAGGGTGTTGGCTGCTGCTGGTGGTGTTGTTTGTGAGGTGACTTGTGAAGCAGTGCGTGCTAGGCCAGTGCTGGTTGCCTGGCTGCTCTTGGCAGCTGTGAGGTGAGTGCTGCGTGAGGCCCTGGCAGGCATGTGTCAGTGTGGGAAGGTGCTGTTTGTGCTTGGGAGATGCCTTTTGGTGTGGCCATTGGTGCTGTGGCTGGTGCCTTGTGTCCCAGGGTGTGCGAGGCCAGAGCTGGAGGCAGCATTGTGAGGTCACTTGTGCCTCTGTGCCTTGGCAGGCAGTGCTAGGGTGTTGGCTGCTGGTGGTGGTGGTGGTTGTGAGGTGACTTGTGAAGCAGTGCGTGCTAGGCCAGTGCTGGTTGCCTGGCTGCTCTTGGCAGCTGTGAGGTGAGTGCTGCGTGAGCCGTCGCAGGCATGTGTCAGTGTGGGAAGGTGCTGTTTGTGCTTGGGAGGTGCCTTTTGGTGTGGCCATTGGTGCTGTGGCTGGTGCCTTGTGTCCCAGGGTGTGCGAGGCCAGAGCTGGAGGCAGCATTGTGAGGTCACTTGTGCCTCTGTGCCTTGGCAGGCAGTGCTAGGGTGTTGGCTGCTGGTGGTGGTGGTGGTTGTGAGGTGACTTGTGAAGCAGTGCGTGCTAGGCCAGTGCTGGTTGCCTGGCTGCTCTTGGCAGCTGTGAGGTGAGTGCTGCATGAGCCGTCGCAGGCATGTGTCAGTGTGGGAAGGTGCTGTTTGTGCTTGGGAGGTGCCTTTTGGTGTGGCCATTGGTGCTGTGGCTGGTGCCTTGTGTCGCAGGTGTGCGAGGCCAGAGCTGGAGGCAGCATTGTGCGGTCACTTGTGCCTCTGTGCCTTGGCGGGCAGTGCTAGGGTGTTGGCTGCTGCTGGTGGTGGTGGTTGTGAGGTGACTTGTGAAGCAGTGCGTGCTAGGCCAGTGCTGGTTGCCTGGCTGCTCTTGGCAGCTGTGAGGTGAGTGCTGCGTGAGGCCCTGGCAGGCATGTGTCAGTGTGGGAAGGTGCTGTTTGTGCTTGGGAGGTGCCTTTTGGTGTGGCCATTGGTGCTGTGGCTGGTGCCTTGTGTCCCAGGGTGTGCGAGGCCAGAGCTGGAGGCAGCATTGTGAGGTCACTTGTGCCTCTGTGCCTTGGCAGGCAGAGCTAGGGTGTTGGCTGTTGCTGGTGGTGGTAGTTGTGAGGTCACTTGTGAAGCAGTGCGTGCTAGGCCAGTGCTGGCTGCCTGGCTGCTCTTGGCAGCTGTGAGGTGAGTGCTGCGTGAGCCATCGCAGGCATGTGTCAGTGTGGGAAGGTGCTGTTTGTGCTTGGGAGGTGCCTTTTGGTGTGGCCATTGGTGCTGTGGCTGGTGCCTTGTGTCCCGGGGTGTGCGAGGCCAGAGCTGGAGGCAGCATTGTGAGGTCACTTGTGCCTCTGTGCCTTGTCGGGCAGTGCTAGGGTGTTGGCTGCTGCTGGTGGTGTTGTTTGTGAGGTGACTTGTGAAGCAGTGCGTGCTAGGCCAGTGCTGGTTGCCTGGCTGCTCTTGTCAGCTGTGAGGTGAGTGCTGCGTGAGGCCCTGGCAGGCATGTGTCAGTGTGGGAAGGTGCTGTTTGTGCTTGGGAGGTGCCTTTTGGTGTGGCCATTGGTGCTGTGGCTGGTGGCTTGTGGCACAAGGTGTGCGAGGCCAGAGCTGGAGGCAGCATTGTGAGGTCACTTGTGCCTCTGTGCCTTGGCAGGCAGTGCTAGGGTGTTGGCTGCTGCTGGTGGTGGTGGTTGTGAGGTGACTTGTGAAGCAGTGCGTGCTAGTCCAGTGCTGGTTGCCTGGCTGCTCTTGGCAGCTGTGAGGTGAGTGCTGCGTGAGGCCCTGGCAGGCATGTGTCAGTGTGGGAAGGTGCTGTTTGTGCTTGGGAGGTGCCTTTTGGTGTGGCCATTGGTGCTGTGGCTGGTGCCTTGTGTCCCAGGGTGTGAGAGGCCAGAGCTGGAGGCAGCATTGTGAGGTCACTTGTGCCTCTGTGCCTTGGCAGGCAGTGCTAGGGTGTTGGCTGCTGGTGGTGGTGGTGGTTGTGAGGTGACTTGTGAAGCAGTGCGTGCTAGGCCAGTGCTGGTTGCCTGGCTGCTCTTGGCAGCTGTGAGGTGAGTGCTGCGTGAGCCGTCGCAGGCATGTGTCAGTGTGGGAAGGTGCTGTTTGTGCTTGGGAGGTGCCTTTTGGTGTGGCCATTGGTGCTGTGGCTGGTGCCTTGTGTCCCAGGGTGTGCGAGGCCAGAGCTGGAGGCAGCATTGTGAGGTCACTTGTGCCTCTGTGCCTTGGCGGGCAGTGCTAGGGTGTTGGCTGCTGGTGGTGGTGGTGGTTGTGAGGTGACTTGTGAAGCAGTGCGTGCTAGGCCAGTGCTGCTTGCCTGGTTGCTCTTGGCAGCTGTGAGGTGAGTGCTGCATGAGCCGTCGCAGGCATGTGTCAGTGTGGGAAGGTGCTGTTTGTGCTTGGGAGGTGCCTTTTGGTGTGGCCATTGGTGCTGTGGCTGGTGCCTTGTGTCGCAGGTGTGTGAGGCCAGAGCTGGAGGCAGCATTGTGCGGTCACTTGTGCCTCTGTGCCTTGGCGGGCAGTGCTAGGGTGTTGGCTGCTGGTGGTGGTGGTGGTTGTGAGGTGACTTGTGAAGCAGTGCATGCTAGTCCAGTGCTGGTTGCCTGGCTGCTCTTGTCAGCTGTGAGGTGAGTGCTGCGTGAGGCCCTGGCAGGCATGTGTCAGTGTGGGAAGGTGCTGTTTGTGCTTGGGAGGTGCCTTTTGGTGTGGCCATTGGTGCTGTGGCTGGTGCCTTGTGTCCCAGGGTGTGCGAGGCCAGAGCTGGAGGCAGCATTGTGAGGTCACTTGTGCCTGTGTGCCTTGGCGGGCAGTGCTAGGGTGTTGGCTGCTGCTGGTGGTGGTGGTTGTGAGGTGACTTGTGAAGCAGTGCGTGCTAGGCCAGTGCTGGTTGCCTGGCTGCTCTTGGCAGCTGTGAGGTGAGTGCTGCGTGAGGCCCTGGCAGGCATGTGTCAGTGTGGGAAGGTGCTGTTTGTGCTTGGGAGGTGCCTTTTGGTGTGGCCATTGGTGCTGTGGCTGGTGCCTTGTGTCCCAGGGTGTGAGAGGGCAGAGCTGGAGGCAGCATTGTGAGGTCACTTGTGCCTCTGTGCCTTGGCAGGCAGTGCTAGGGTGTTGGCTGCTGGTGGTGGTGGTGGTTGTGAGGTGACTTGTGAAGCAGTGCGTGCTAGGCCAGTGCTGGTTGCCTGGCTGCTCTTGGCAGCTGTGAGGTGAGTGCTGCGTGAGCCGTCGCAGGCATGTGTCAGTGTGGGAAGGTGCTGTTTGTGCTTGGGAGGTGCCTTTTGGTGTGGCCATTGGTGCTGTGGCTGGTGCCTTGTGTCCCAGGGTGTGCGAGGCCAGAGCTGGAGGCAGCATTGTGAGGTCACTTGTGCCTCTGTGCCTTGGCGGGCAGTGCTAGGGTGTTGGCTGCTGGTTGTGGTGGTGGTTGTGAGGTGACTTGTGAAGCAGTGCGTGCTAGGCCAGTGCTGCTTGCCTGGCTGCTCTTGGCAGCTGTGAGGTGAGTGCTGCATGAGCCGTCGCAGGCATGTGTCAGTGTGGGAAGGTGCTGTTTGTGCTTGGGAGGTGCCTTTTGGTGTGGCCATTGGTGCTGTGGCTGGTGCCTTGTGTCGCAGGTGTGTAAGGCCAGAGCTGGAGGCAGCATTGTGCGGTCACTTGTGCCTCTGTGCCTTGGCGGGCAGTGCTAGGGTGTTGGCTGCTGCTGGTGGTGGTGGTTGTGAGGTGACTTGTGAAGCAGTGCATGCTAGTCCAGTGCTGGTTGCCTGGCTGCTCTTGTCAGCTGTGAGGTGAGTGCTGCGTGAGGCCCTGGCAGGCATGTGTCAGTGTGGGAAGGTGCTGTTTGTGCTTGGGAGGTGCCTTTTGGTGTGGCCATTGGTGCTGTGGCTGGTGCCTTGTGTCCCAGGGTGTGCGAGGCCAGAGCTGGAGGCAGCATTGTGAGGTCACTTGTGCCTGTGTGCCTTGGCGGGCAGTGCTAGGGTGTTGGCTGCTGCTGGTGGTGGTGGTTGTGAGGTGACTTGTGAAGCAGTGCGTGCTAGGCCAGTGCTGGTTGCCTGGCTGCTCTTGGCAGCTGTGAGGTGAGTGCTGCGTGAGGCCCTGGCAGGCATGTGTCAGTGTGGGAAGGTGCTGTTTGTGCTTGGGAGGTGCCTTTTGGTGTGGCCATTGGTGCTGTGGCTGGTGCCTTGTGTCCCAGGGTGTGAGAGGGCAGAGCTGGAGGCAGCATTGTGAGGTCACTTGTGCCTCTGTGCCTTGGCAGGCAGTGCTAGGGTGTTGGCTGCTGGTGGTGGTGGTGGTTGTGAGGTGACTTGTGAAGCAGTGCGTGCTAGGCCAGTGCTGGTTGCCTGGCTGCTCTTGGCAGCTGTGAGGTGAGTGCTGCGTGAGCCGTCGCAGGCATGTGTCAGTGTGGGAAGGTGCTGTTTGTGCTTGGGAGGTGCCTTTTGGTGTGGCCATTGGTGCTGTGGCTGGTGCCTTGTGTCCCAGGGTGTGCGAGGCCAGAGCTGGAGGCAGCATTGTGAGGTCACTTGTGCCTCTGTGCCTTGGCGGGCAGTGCTAGGGTGTTGGCTGCTGGTGGTGGTGGTGGTTGTGAGGTGACTTGTGAAGCAGTGCGTGCTAGGCCAGTGCTGCTTGCCTGGCTGCTCTTGGCAGCTGTGAGGTGAGTGCTGCATGAGCCGTCGCAGGCATGTGTCAGTGTGGGAAGGTGCTGTTTGTGCTTGGGAGGTGCCTTTTGGTGTGGCCATTGGTGCTGTGGCTGGTGCCTTGTGTCGCAGGTGTGCGAGGCCAGAGCTGGAGGCAGCATTGTGCGGTCACTTGTGCCTCTGTGCCTTGGCGGGCAGTGCTAGGGTGTTGGCTGCTGGTGGTGGTGGTGGTTGTGAGGTGACTTGTGAAGCAGTGCATGCTAGGCCAGTGCTGGTTGCCTGGCTGCTCTTGTCAGCTGTGAGGTGAGTGCTGCGTGAGGCCCTGGCAGGCATGTGTCAGTGTGGGAAGGTGCTGTTTGTGCTTGGGAGGTGCCTTTTGGTGTGGCCATTGGTGCTGTGGCTGGTGCCTTGTGTCCCAGGGTGTGCGAGGCCAGAGCTGGAGGCAGCATTGTGAGGTCACTTGTGCCTGTGTGCCTTGGCGGGCAGTGCTAGGGTGTTGGCTGCTGCTGGTGGTGGTGGTTGTGAGGTGACTTGTGAAGCAGTGCGTGCTAGGCCAGTGCTGGTTGCCTGGCTGCTCTTGGCAGCTGTGAGGTGAGTGCTGCGTGAGGCCCTGGCAGGCATGTGTCAGTGTGGGAAGGTGCTGTTTGTGCTTGGGAGGTGCCTTTTGGTGTGGCCATTGGTGCTGTGGCTGGTGGCTTGTGGCACAAGGTGTGCGAGGCCAGAGCTGGAGGCAGCATTGTGAGGTCACTTGTGCCTCTGTGCCTTGGCAGGCAGTGCTAGGGTGTTGGCTGCTGCTGGTGGTGGTGTTTGTGAGGTGACTTGTGAAGCAGTGCGTGCTAGGCCAGTGCTGGTTGCCTGGCTGCTCTTGGCAGCTGTGAGGTGAGTGCTGCGTGAGGCCCTGGCAGGCATGTGTCAGTGTGGGAAGGTGCTGTTTGTGCTTGGGAGGTGCCTTTTGGTGTGGCCATTGGTGCTGTGGCTGGTGGCTTGTGGCACAAGGTGTGCGAGGCCAGAGCTGGAGGCAGCATTGTGAGGTCACTTGTGCCTCTGTGCCTTGGCAGGCAGTGCTAGGGTGTTGGCTGCTGCTGGTGGTGGTGGTTGTGAGGTGACTTGTGAAGCAGTGCGTGCTAGGCCAATGCTGCTTGCCTGGCTGCTCTTGGCAGCTGTGAGGTGAGTGCTGCGTGAGCCGTCGCAGGCATGTGTCAGTGTGGGGAGGTGCTGTTTGTGCTTGGGAGGTGCCTTTTGGTGTGGCATTGGTGCTGTGGCTGGTGCCTTGTGTCCCAGGGTGTGCAAGGCCAGAGCTGGAGGCAGCATTGTGAGGTCACTTGTGCCTCTGTGCCTTGGCGGGCAGTGCTAGGGTGTTGGCTGCTGGTGGTGGTGGTGGTTGTGAGGTGACTTGTGAAGCAGTGCGTGCTAGGCCAGTGCTGCTTGCCTGGCTGCTCTTGGCAGCTGTGAGGTGAGTGCTGCATGAGCCGTCGCAGGCATGTGTCAGTGTGGGAAGGTGCTGTTTGTGCTTGGGAGGTGCCTTTTGGTGTGGCCATTGGTGCTGTGGCTGGTGCCTTGTGTCCCAGGGTGTGCGAGGCCAGAGCTGGAGGCAGCATTGTGCGGTCACTTGTGCCTCTGTGCCTTGTCGGGCAGTGCTAGGGTGTTGGCTGCTGGCTGGTGGTGGTGGTTGTGAGGTGACTTGTGAAGCAGTGCGTGCTAGGCCAGTGCTGTTGCCTGGCTGCTCTTGTCAGCTGTGAGGTGAGTGCTGCGTGAGGCCCTGGCAGGCATGTGTCAGTGTGGGAAGGTGCTGTTTGTGCTTGGGAGGTGCCTTTTGGTGTGGCCATTGGTGCTGTGGCTGGTGCCTTGTGTCCCAGGGTGTGCGAGGCCAGAGCTGGAGGCAGCATTGTAAGGTCTCTTGTGCCTCTGTGCCCTTGTCGGGCAGTGCTAGGGTGTTGGCTGCTGCTGGTGGTGGTGGTTGTGAGGTGACTTGTGAAGCAGTGCGTGCTAGGCCAGTGCTGCTGCCTGGCTGCTCTTGGCAGCTGTGAGGTGAGTGCTGCGTGAGGCCCTGGCAGGCATGTGTGTCAGTGTGGGAAGGTGCTGTTTGTGCTTGGGAGGTGCCTTTTGGTGTGGCCATTGGTGCTGTGGCTGGTGCCTTGTGTCCCAGGTGTGCGAGGCCAGAGCTGGAGGCAGCATTGTGCGGTCACTTGTGCCTCTGTGCCTTGGCGGGCAGTGCTAGGGTGTTGGCTGCTGGTGGTGGTGGTGGTTGTGAGGTGACTTATGAAGCAGTGCGTGCTAGGCCAGTGCTGGCTTGCCTGGCTGCTCTTGGCAGCTGTGAGGTGAGTGCTGCATGAGCCGTCGCAGGCATGTGTCAGTGTGGAAGGTGGCTGTTTGTGCTTGGGAGGTGCCTTTTGGTGTGGCCATTGGTGCTGTGGCTGGTGCCTTGTGTCCCAGGGTGTGCGAGGCCAGAGCTGGAGGCAGCATTGTGAGGTCACTTGTGCCTCTGTGCCTTGGCGGGCAGTGCTAGGGTGTTGGCTGCTGCTGGTGGTGGTGGTTGTGAGGTGACTTGTGAAGCAGTGCGTGCTAGGCCAGTGCTAGTTGCCTGGCTGCTCTTGGCAGCTGTGAGGTGAGTGCTGCGTGAGCTGTCGCAGGCATGTGTCAGTGTGGGAAGGTGCTGTTTGTGCTTGGGAGGTGCCTTTTGTGTGGCCATTGGTGCTGTGGCTGGTGCCTTGTGTCCCAGGGTGTGCGAGGCCAGAGCTGGAGGCAGCATTGTGAGGTCACTTGTGCCTCTGTGCCTTGGCGGGCAGTGCTAGGGTGTTGGCTGCTGCTGGTGGTGGTGGTTGTGAGGTGACTTGTGAAGCAGTGTGTTCTAGGCCAGTGCTGGTTGCCTGGCTGCTCTTGGCAGCTGTGAGGTGAGTGCTGCGTGAGGCCCTGGCAGGCATGTGTCAGTGTGGGAAGGTGCTGTTTGTGCTTGGGAGGTGCCTTTTGGTGTGGGCCATTGGTGCTGTGGCTGGTGCCTTGTGTCCAGGGTGTGCGAGGCCAGAGCTGGAGGCAGCATTGTGAGGTCACTTGTGCCTCTGTGCCTTGGCGGGCAGTGCTAGGGTGTTGGCTGCTGCTGGTGGTGGTGGTTGTGAGGTGACTTGTGAAGCAGTGCGTGCTAGGCCAGTGCTGCTTGCCTGGCTGCTCTTGGCAGCTGTGAGGTGAGTGCTGCGTGAGGCCCTGGCAGGCATGTGTGTCAGTGTGGGAAGGTGCTGTTTGTGCTTGGGAGGTGCCTTTTGGTGTGGCCATTGGTGCTGTGGCTGGTGCCTTGTGTCCCAGGGTGTGAGAGGCCAGAGCTGGAGGCAGCATTGTGAGGTCACTTGTGCCTCTGTGCTTGGCGGGCAGTGCTAGGGTGTTGGCTGCTGCTGGTGGTGGTGGTTGTGAGGTCACTTGTGAAGCAGTGCGTGCTAGGCCAGTGCTGGTTGCCTGGCTGCTCTTGGCAGCTGTTGAGGTGAGTGCTGCGTGAGCCGTCGCAGGCATGTGTCAGTGTGGGAAGGTGCTGTTTGTGCTTGGGAGGTGCCTTTTGGTGTGGCCATTGGTGCTGTGGCTGGTGCCTTGTGTCCCAGGGTGTGCGAGGCCAGAGCTGGAGGCAGCATTGTGAGGTCACTTGTGCCTCTGTGCCTTGGCGGGCAGTGCTAGGGTGTTGGCTGCTGCTGGTGGCGGTGGTTGTGAGGTGACTTGTGAAGCAGTGCGTGCTAGGCCAGTGCTGGTTGCCTGGCTGCTCTTGTCAGCTGTGAGGTGAGTGCTGCGTGAGGCCCTGGCAGGCATGTGTCAGTGTGGGAAGGTGCTGTTTGTGCTTGGGAGGTGCCTTTTGGTGTGGCCATTGGTGCTGTGGCTGGTGCCTTGTGTCCCAGGGTGTGCGAGGCCAGAGCTGGAGGCAGCATTGTAAGGTCACTTGTGCCTCTGTGCCTTGGCGGGCAGTGCTAGGGTGTTGGCTGCTGCTGGTGGTGGTGGTTGTGAGGTGACTTGTGAAGCAGTGCGTGCTAGGCCAGTGCTGGCTGCCTGGCTGCTCTTGGCAGCTGTGAGGTGAGTGCTGCGTGAGGCCCTGGCAGGCATGTGTGTCAGTGTGGGAAGGTGCTGTTTGTGCTTGGGAGGTGCCTTTTGGTGTGGCCATTGGTGCTGTGGCTGGTGCCTTGTGTCCCAGGTGTGCGAGGCCAGAGCTGGAGGCAGCATTGTGCGGTCACTTGTGCCTCTGTGCCTTGGCGGGCAGTGCTAGGGTGTTGGCTGCTGCTGGTGGTGGTGGTTGTGAGGTGACTTGTGAAGCAGTGCGTGCTAGGCCAGTGCTGGTTGCCTGGCTGCTCTTGGCAGCTGTGAGGTGAGTGCTGCATGAGCCGTCGCAGGCATGTGTCAGTGTGGGAAGGTGCTGTTTGTGCTTGGGAGGTGCCTTTTGGTGTGGCCATTGGTGCTGTGGCTGGTGCCTTGTGTCCCAGGGTGTGCGAGGCCAGAGCTGGAGGCAGCATTGTGAGGTCACTTGTGCCTCTGTGCCTTGGCGGGCAGTGCTAGGGTGTTGGCTGCTGCTGGTGGTGGTGGTTGTGAGGTGACTTGTGAAGCAGTGCATGCTAGGCCAGTGCTAGTTGCCTGGCTGCTCTTGGCAGCTGTGAGGTGAGTGCTGCGTGAGCTGTCGCAGGCATGTGTCAGTGTGGGAAGGTGCTGTTTGTGCTTGGGAGGTGCCTTTTGGTGTGGCCATTGGTGCTGTGGCTGGTGCCTTGTGTCCCAGGGTGTGCGAGGCCAGAGCTGGAGGCAGCATTGTGAGGTCACTTGTGCCTCTGTGCCTTGGCGGGCAGTGCTAGGGTGTTGGCTGCTGGTGGTGGTGGTGGTTGTGAGGTGACTTGTGAAGCAGTGTGTGCTAGGCCAGTGCTGGTTGCCTGGCTGCTCTTGGCAGCTGTGAGGTGAGTGCTGCGTGAGCCGTCGCAGGCATGTGTCAGTGTGGGAAGGTGCTGTTTGTGCTTGGGAGGTGCCTTTTGGTGTGGCCATTGGTGCTGTGGCTGGTGCCTTGTGTCCCAGGGTGTGCGAGGCCAGAGCTGGAGGCAGCATTGTGAGGTCACTTGTGCCTCTGTGCCTTGGCGGGCAGTGCTAGGGTGTTGGCTGCTGCTGGTGGTGGTGGTTGTGAGGTGACTTGTGAAGCAGTGCGTGCTAGGCCAGTGCTGCTTGCCTGGCTGCTCTTGGCAGCTGTGAGGTGAGTGCTGCGTGAGGCCCTGGCAGGCATGTGTGTCAGTGTGGGAAGGTGCTGTTTGTGCTTGGGAGGTGCCTTTTGGTGTGGCCATTGGTGCTGTGGCTGGTGCCTTGTGTCGCAGGTGTGCGAGGCCAGAGCTGGAGGCAGCATTGTGCGGTCACTTGTGCCTCTGTGCCTTGGCGGGCAGTGCTAGGGTGTTGGCTGCTGCTGGTGGTGGTGGTTGTGAGGTGACTTGTGAAGCAGTGCGTGCTAGGCCAGTGCTGGTTGCCTGGCTGCTCTTGGCAGCTGTGAGGTGAGTGCTGCGTGAGGCCCTGGCAGGCATGTGTCAGTGTGGGAAGGTGCTGTTTGTGCTTGGGAGGTGCCTTTTGGTGTGGCCATTGGTGCTGTGGCTGGTGCCTTGTGTCCCAGGGTGTGCGAGGCCAGAGCTGGAGGCAGCATTGTGAGGTCACTTGTGCCTCTGTGCCTTGGCAGGCAGAGCTAGGGTGTTGGCTGTTGCTGGTGGTGGTAGTTGTGAGGTCACTTGTGAAGCAGTGCGTGCTAGGCCAGTGCTGGCTGCCTGGCTGCTCTTGGCAGCTGTGAGGTGAGTGCTGCGTGAGCCATCGCAGGCATGTGTCAGTGTGGGAAGGTGCTGTTTGTGCTTGGGAGGTGCCTTTTGGTGTGGCCATTGGTGCTGTGGCTGGTGCCTTGTGTCCCGGGGTGTGCGAGGCCAGAGCTGGAGGCAGCATTGTGAGGTCACTTGTGCCTCTGTGCCTTGTCGGGCAGTGCTAGGGTGTTGGCTGCTGCTGGTGGTGTTGTTTGTGAGGTGACTTGTGAAGCAGTGCGTGCTAGGCCAGTGCTGGTTGCCTGGCTGCTCTTGTCAGCTGTGAGGTGAGTGCTGCGTGAGGCCCTGGCAGGCATGTGTCAGTGTGGGAAGGTGCTGTTTGTGCTTGGGAGGTGCCTTTTGGTGTGGCCATTGGTGCTGTGGCTGGTGGCTTGTGGCACAAGGTGTGCGAGGCCAGAGCTGGAGGCAGCATTGTGAGGTCACTTGTGCCTCTGTGCCTTGGCAGGCAGTGCTAGGGTGTTGGCTGCTGCTGGTGGTGGTGGTTGTGAGGTGACTTGTGAAGCAGTGCGTGCTAGGCCAGTGCTGGTTGCCTGGCTGCTCTTGGCAGCTGTGAGGTGAGTGCTGCGTGAGGCCCTGGCAGACATGTGTCAGTGTGGGAAGGTGCTGTTTGTGCTTGGGAGGTGCCTTTTGGTGTGGCCATTGGTGCTGTGGCTGGTGCCTTGTGTCCCAGGGTGTGAGAGGCCAGAGCTGGAGGCAGCATTGTGAGGTCACTTGTGCCTCTGTGCCTTGGCAGGCAGTGCTAGGGTGTTGGCTGCTGGTGGTGGTGGTGGTTGTGAGGTGACTTGTGAAGCAGTGCGTGCTAGGCCAGTGCTGGTTGCCTGGCTGCTCTTGGCAGCTGTGAGGTGAGTGCTGCGTGAGCCGTCGCAGGCATGTGTCAGTGTGGGAAGGTGCTGTTTGTGCTTGGGAGGTGCCTTTTGGTGTGGCCATTGGTGCTGTAGCTGGTGCCTTGTGTCCCAGGGTGTGCGAGGCCAGAGCTGGAGGCAGCATTGTGAGGTCACTTGTGCCTCTGTGCCTTGGCGGGCAGTGCTAGGGTGTTGGCTGCTGGTGGTGGTGGTGGTTGTGAGGTGACTTGTGAAGCAGTGCGTGCTAGGCCAGTGCTGCTTGCCTGGCTGCTCTTGGCAGCTGTGAGGTGAGTGCTGCATGAGCCGTCGCAGGCATGTGTCAGTGTGGGAAGGTGCTGTTTGTGCTTGGGAGGTGCCTTTTGGTGTGGCCATTGGTGCTGTGGCTGGTGCCTTGTGTCGCAGGTGTGTGAGGCCAGAGCTGGAGGCAGCATTGTGCGGTCACTTGTGCCTCTGTGCCTTGGCGGGCAGTGCTAGGGTGTTGGCTGCTGGTGGTGGTGGTGGTTGTGAGGTGACTTGTGAAGCAGTGCATGCTAGTCCAGTGCTGGTTGCCTGGCTGCTCTTGTCAGCTGTGAGGTGAGTGCTGCGTGAGGCCCTGGCAGGCATGTGTCAGTGTGGGAAGGTGCTGTTTGTGCTTGGGAGGTGCCTTTTGGTGTGGCCATTGGTGCTGTGGCTGGTGCCTTGTGTCCCAGGGTGTGCGAGGCCAGAGCTGGAGGCAGCATTGTGAGGTCACTTGTGCCTGTGTGCCTTGGCGGGCAGTGCTAGGGTGTTGGCTGCTGCTGGTGGTGGTGGTTGTGAGGTGACTTGTGAAGCAGTGCGTGCTAGGCCAGTGCTGGTTGCCTGGCTGCTCTTGGCAGCTGTGAGGTGAGTGCTGCGTGAGGCCCTGGCAGGCATGTGTCAGTGTGGGAAGGTGCTGTTTGTGCTTGGGAGGTGCCTTTTGGTGTGGCCATTGGTGCTGTGGCTGGTGCCTTGTGTCCCAGGGTGTGAGAGGCCAGAGCTGGAGGCAGCATTGTGAGGTCACTTGTGCCTCTGTGCCTTGGCAGGCAGTGCTAGGGTGTTGGCTGCTGGTGGTGGTGGTGGTTGTGAGGTGACTTGTGAAGCAGTGCGTGCTAGGCCAGTGCTGGTTGCCTGGCTGCTCTTGGCAGCTGTGAGGTGAGTGCTGCGTGAGCCGTCGCAGGCATGTGTCAGTGTGGGAAGGTGCTGTTTGTGCTTGGGAGGTGCCTTTTGGTGTGGCCATTGGTGCTGTGGCTGGTGCCTTGTGTCCCAGGGTGTGCGAGGCCAGAGCTGGAGGCAGCATTGTGAGGTCACTTGTGCCTCTGTGCCTTGGCGGGCAGTGCTAGGGTGTTGGCTGCTGGTGGTGGTGGTGGTTGTGAGGTGACTTGTGAAGCAGTGCGTGCTAGGCCAGTGCTGCTTGCCTGGCTGCTCTTGGCAGCTGTGAGGTGAGTGCTGCATGAGCCGTCGCAGGCATGTGTCAGTGTGGGAAGGTGCTGTTTGTGCTTGGGAGGTGCCTTTTGGTGTGGCCATTGGTGCTGTGGCTGGTGCCTTGTGTCGCAGGTGTGTAAGGCCAGAGCTGGAGGCAGCATTGTGCGGTCACTTGTGCCTCTGTGCCTTGGCGGGCAGTGCTAGGGTGTTGGCTGCTGGTGGTGGTGGTGGTTGTGAGGTGACTTGTGAAGCAGTGCATGCTAGTCCAGTGCTGGTTGCCTGGCTGCTCTTGTCAGCTGTGAGGTGAGTGCTGCGTGAGGCCCTGGCAGGCATGTGTCAGTGTGGGAAGGTGCTGTTTGTGCTTGGGAGGTGCCTTTTGGTGTGGCCATTGGTGCTGTGGCTGGTGCCTTGTGTCCCAGGGTGTGCGAGGCCAGAGCTGGAGGCAGCATTGTGAGGTCACTTGTGCCTGTGTGCCTTGGCGGGCAGTGCTAGGGTGTTGGCTGCTGCTGGTGGTGGTGGTTGTGAGGTGACTTGTGAAGCAGTGCGTGCTAGGCCAGTGCTGGTTGCCTGGCTGCTCTTGGCAGCTGTGAGGTGAGTGCTGCGTGAGGCCCTGGCAGGCATGTGTCAGTGTGGGAAGGTGCTGTTTGTGCTTGGGAGGTGCCTTTTGGTGTGGCCATTGGTGCTGTGGCTGGTGCCTTGTGTCGCAGGTGTGTGAGGCCAGAGCTGGAGGCAGCATTGTGCGGTCACTTGTGCCTCTGTGCCTTGGCGGGCAGTGCTAGGGTGTTGGCTGCTGGTGGTGGTGGTGGTTGTGAGGTGACTTGTGAAGCAGTGCATGCTAGTCCAGTGCTGGTTGCCTGGCTGCTCTTGTCAGCTGTGAGGTGAGTGCTGCGTGAGGCCCTGGCAGGCATGTGTCAGTGTGGGAAGGTGCTGTTTGTGCTTGGGAGGTGCCTTTTGGTGTGGCCATTGGTGCTGTGGCTGGTGCCTTGTGTCCCAGGGTGTGCGAGGCCAGAGCTGGAGGCAGCATTGTGAGGTCACTTGTGCCTGTGTGCCTTGGCGGGCAGTGCTAGGGTGTTGGCTGCTGCTGGTGGTGGTGGTTGTGAGGTGACTTGTGAAGCAGTGCGTGCTAGGCCAGTGCTGGTTGCCTGGCTGCTCTTGGCAGCTGTGAGGTGAGTGCTGCGTGAGGCCCTGGCAGGCATGTGTCAGTGTGGGAAGGTGCTGTTTGTGCTTGGGAGGTGCCTTTTGGTGTGGCCATTGGTGCTGTGGCTGGTGCCTTGTGTCCCAGGGTGTGAGAGGCCAGAGCTGGAGGCAGCATTGTGAGGTCACTTGTGCCTCTGTGCCTTGGCAGGCAGTGCTAGGGTGTTGGCTGCTGCTGGTGGTGGTGGTTGTGAGGTGACTTGTGAAGCAGTGCGTGCTAGGCCAGTGCTGGTTGCCTGGCTGCTCTTGGCAGCTGTGAGGTGAGTGCTGCGTGAGGCCCTGGCAGGCATGTGTCAGTGTGGGAAGGTGCTGTTTGTGCTTGGGAGGTGCCTTTTGGTGTGGCCATTGGTGCTGTGGCTGGTGCCTTGTGTCCCAGGGTGTGAGAGGCCAGAGCTGGAGGCAGCATTGTGAGGTCACTTGTGCCTCTGTGCCTTGGCAGGCAGTGCTAGGGTGTTGGCTGCTGGTGGTGGTGGTGGTTGTGAGGTGACTTGTGAAGCAGTGCGTGCTAGGCCAGTGCTGGTTGCCTGGCTGCTCTTGGCAGCTGTGAGGTGAGTGCTGCGTGAGCCGTCGCAGGCATGTGTCAGTGTGGGAAGGTGCTGTTTGTGCTTGGGAGGTGCCTTTTGGTGTGGCCATTGGTGCTGTAGCTGGTGCCTTGTGTCCCAGGGTGTGCGAGGCCAGAGCTGGAGGCAGCATTGTGAGGTCACTTGTGCCTCTGTGCCTTGGCGGGCAGTGCTAGGGTGTTGGCTGCTGGTGGTGGTGGTGGTTGTGAGGTGACTTGTGAAGCAGTGCGTGCTAGGCCAGTGCTGCTTGCCTGGCTGCTCTTGGCAGCTGTGAGGTGAGTGCTGCATGAGCCGTCGCAGGCATGTGTCAGTGTGGGAAGGTGCTGTTTGTGCTTGGGAGGTGCCTTTTGGTGTGGCCATTGGTGCTGTGGCTGGTGCCTTGTGTCGCAGGTGTGTGAGGCCAGAGCTGGAGGCAGCATTGTGCGGTCACTTGTGCCTCTGTGCCTTGGCGGGCAGTGCTAGGGTGTTGGCTGCTGGTGGTGGTGGTGGTTGTGAGGTGACTTGTGAAGCAGTGCGTGCTAGGCCAGTGCTGGCTGCCTGGCTGCTCTTGGCAGCTGTGAGGTGAGTGCTGCGTGAGGCCCTGGCAGGCATGTGTGTCAGTGTGGGAAGGTGCTGTTTGTGCTTGGGAGGTGCCTTTTGGTGTGGCCATTGGTGCTGTGGCTGGTGCCTTGTGTCCCAGGTGTGCGAGGCCAGAGCTGGAGGCAGCATTGTGCGGTCACTTGTGCCTCTGTGCCTTGGCGGGCAGTGCTAGGGTGTTGGCTGCTGCTGGTGGTGGTGGTTGTGAGGTGACTTGTGAAGCAGTGCGTGCTAGGCCAGTGCTGGTTGCCTGGCTGCTCTTGGCAGCTGTGAGGTGAGTGCTGCATGAGCCGTCGCAGGCATGTGTCAGTGTGGGAAGGTGCTGTTTGTGCTTGGGAGGTGCCTTTTGGTGTGGCCATTGGTGCTGTGGCTGGTGCCTTGTGTCCCAGGGTGTGCGAGGCCAGAGCTGGAGGCAGCATTGTGAGGTCACTTGTGCCTCTGTGCCTTGGCGGGCAGTGCTAGGGTGTTGGCTGCTGCTGGTGGTGGTGGTTGTGAGGTGACTTGTGAAGCAGTGCATGCTAGGCCAGTGCTAGTTGCCTGGCTGCTCTTGGCAGCTGTGAGGTGAGTGCTGCGTGAGCTGTCGCAGGCATGTGTCAGTGTGGGAAGGTGCTGTTTGTGCTTGGGAGGTGCCTTTTGGTGTCCATTGGTGCTGTGGCTGGTGCCTTGTGTCCCAGGGTGTGCGAGGCCAGAGCTGGAGGCAGCATTGTGAGGTCACTTGTGCCTCTGTGCCTTGGCGGGCAGTGCTAGGGTGTTGGCTGCTGGTGGTGGTGGTGGTTGTGAGGTGACTTGTGAAGCAGTGTGTGCTAGGCCAGTGCTGGTTGCCTGGCTGCTCTTGGCAGCTGTGAGGTGAGTGCTGCGTGAGCCGTCGCAGGCATGTGTCAGTGTGGGAAGGTGCTGTTTGTGCTTGGGAGGTGCCTTTTGGTGTGGCCATTGGTGCTGTGGCTGGTGCCTTGTGTCCCAGGGTGTGCGAGGCCAGAGCTGGAGGCAGCATTGTGAGGTCACTTGTGCCTCTGTGCCTTGGCGGGCAGTGCTAGGGTGTTGGCTGCTGCTGGTGGTGGTGGTTGTGAGGTGACTTGTGAAGCAGTGCGTGCTAGGCCAGTGCTGCTTGCCTGGCTGCTCTTGGCAGCTGTGAGGTGAGTGCTGCGTGAGGCCCTGGCAGGCATGTGTGTCAGTGTGGGAAGGTGCTGTTTGTGCTTGGGAGGTGCCTTTTGGTGTGGCCATTGGTGCTGTGGCTGGTGCCTTGTGTCGCAGGTGTGCGAGGCCAGAGCTGGAGGCAGCATTGTGCGGTCACTTGTGCCTCTGTGCCTTGGCGGGCAGTGCTAGGGTGTTGGCTGCTGCTGGTGGTGGTGGTTGTGAGGTGACTTGTGAAGCAGTGCGTGCTAGGCCAGTGCTGGTTGCCTGGCTGCTCTTGGCAGCTGTGAGGTGAGTGCTGCGTGAGGCCCTGGCAGGCATGTGTCAGTGTGGGAAGGTGCTGTTTGTGCTTGGGAGGTGCCTTTTGGTGTGGCCATTGGTGCTGTGGCTGGTGCCTTGTGTCCCAGGGTGTGCGAGGCCAGAGCTGGAGGCAGCATTGTGAGGTCACTTGTGCCTCTGTGCCTTGGCAGGCAGAGCTAGGGTGTTGGCTGTTGCTGGTGGTGGTAGTTGTGAGGTCACTTGTGAAGCAGTGCGTGCTAGGCCAGTGCTGGCTGCCTGGCTGCTCTTGGCAGCTGTGAGGTGAGTGCTGCGTGAGCCATCGCAGGCATGTGTCAGTGTGGGAAGGTGCTGTTTGTGCTTGGGAGGTGCCTTTTGGTGTGGCCATTGGTGCTGTGGCTGGTGCCTTGTGTCCCGGGGTGTGCGAGGCCAGAGCTGGAGGCAGCATTGTGAGGTCACTTGTGCCTCTGTGCCTTGTCGGGCAGTGCTAGGGTGTTGGCTGCTGCTGGTGGTGTTGTTTGTGAGGTGACTTGTGAAGCAGTGCGTGCTAGGCCAGTGCTGGGTTGCCTGGCTGCTCTTGTCAGCTGTGAGGTGAGTGCTGCGTGAGGCCCTGGCAGGCATGTGTCAGTGTGGGAAGGTGCTGTTTGTGCTGGGAGGTGCCTTTTGGTGTGGCCATTGGTGCTGTGGCTGGTGGCTTGTGGCACAAGGTGTGCGAGGCCAGAGCTGGAGGCAGCATTGTGAGGTCACTTGTGCCTCTGTGCCTTGGCAGGCAGTGCTAGGGTGTTGGCTGCTGCTGTGGTGGTGGTTGTGAGGTGACTTGTGAAGCAGTGCGTGCTAGGCCAGTGCTGGTTGCCTGGCTGCTCTTGGCAGCTGTGAGGTGAGTGCTGCGTGAGGCCCTGGCAGGCATGTGTCAGTGTGGGAAGGTGCTGTTTGTGCTTGGGAGGTGCCTTTTGGTGTGGCCATTGGTGCTGTGGCTGGTGCCTTGTGTCCCAGGGTGTGAGAGGCCAGAGCTGGAGGCAGCATTGTGAGGTCACTTGTGCCTCTGTGCCTTGGCAGGCAGTGCTAGGGTGTTGGCTGCTGGTGGTGCGTGGTGGTTGTGAGGTGACTTGTGAAGCAGTGCGTGCTAGGCCAGTGCTGGTTGCCTGGCTGCTCTTGGCAGCTGTGAGGTGAGTGCTGCGTGAGCCGTCGCAGGCATGTGTCAGTGTGGGAAGGTGCTGTTTGTGCTTGGGAGGTGCCTTTTGGTGTGGCCATTGGTGCTGTAGCTGGTGCCTTGTGTCCCAGGGTGTGCGAGGCCAGAGCTGGAGGCAGCATTGTGAGGTCACTTGTGCCTCTGTGCCTTGGCGGGCAGTGCTAGGGTGTTGGCTGCTGGTGGTGGTGGTGGTTGTGAGGTGACTTGTGAAGCAGTGCGTGCTAGGCCAGTGCTGCTTGCCTGGCTGCTCTTGGCAGCTGTGAGGTGAGTGCTGCATGAGCCGTCGCAGGCATGTGTCAGTGTGGGAAGGTGCTGTTTGTGCTTGGGAGGTGCCTTTTGGTGTGGCCATTGGTGCTGTGGCTGGTGCCTTGTGTCGCAGGTGTGTGAGGCCAGAGCTGGAGGCAGCATTGTGCGGTCACTTGTGCCTCTGTGCCTTGGCGGGCAGTGCTAGGGTGTTGGCTGCTGGTGGTGGTGGTGGTTGTGAGGTGACTTGTGAAGCAGTGCATGCTAGTCCCAGTGCTGGTTGCCTGGCTGCTCTTGTCAGCTGTGAGGTGAGTGCTGCGTGAGGCCCTGGCAGGCATGTGTCAGTGTGGGAAGGTGCTGTTTGTGCTTGGGAGGTGCCTTTTGGTGTGGCCATTGGTGCTGTGGCTGGTGCCTTGTGTCCCAGGGGTGTGCGAGGCCAGAGCTGGAGGCAGCATTGTGAGGTCACTTGTGCCTGTGTGCCTTGGCGGGCAGTGCTAGGGTGTTGGCTGCTGCTGGTGGTGGTGGTTGTGAGGTGACTTGTGAAGCAGTGCGTGCTAGGCCAGTGCTGGTTGCCTGGCTGCTCTTGGCAGCTGTGAGGTGAGTGCTGCGTGAGGCCCTGGCAGGCATGTGTCAGTGTGGGAAGGTGCTGTTTGTGCTTGGGAGGTGCCTTTTGGTGTGGCCATTGGTGCTGTGGCTGGTGCCTTGTGTCCCAGGGTGTGAGAGGCCAGAGCTGGAGGCAGCATTGTGAGGTCACTTGTGCCTCTGTGCCTTGGCAGGCAGTGCTAGGGTGTTGGCTGCTGGTGGTGGTGGTGGTTGTGAGGTGACTTGTGAAGCAGTGCGTGCTAGGCCAGTGCTGGTTGCCTGGCTGCTCTTGGCAGCTGTGAGGTGAGTGCTGCGTGAGCCGTCGCAGGCATGTGTCAGTGTGGGAAGGTGCTGTTTGTGCTTGGGAGGTGCCTTTTGGTGTGGCCATTGGTGCTGTGGCTGGTGCCTTGTGTCCCAGGGTGTGCGAGGCCAGAGCTGGAGGCAGCATTGTGAGGTCACTTGTGCCTCTGTGCCTTGGCGGGCAGTGCTAGGGTGTTGGCTGCTGGTGGTGGTGGTGGTTGTGAGGTGACTTGTGAAGCAGTGCGTGCTAGGCCAGTGCTGCTTGCCTGGCTGCTCTTGGCAGCTGTGAGGTGAGTGCTGCATGAGCCGTCGCAGGCATGTGTCAGTGTGGGAAGGTGCTGTTTGTGCTTGGGAGGTGCCTTTTGGTGTGGCCATTGGTGCTGTGGCTGGTGCCTTGTGTCGCAGGTGTGTAAGGCCAGAGCTGGAGGCAGCATTGTGCGGTCACTTGTGCCTCTGTGCCTTGGCGGGCAGTGCTAGGGTGTGTTTGGCTGCTGGTGGTGGTGGTGGTTGTGAGGTGACTTGTGAAGCAGTGCATGCTAGTCCAGTGCTGGTTGCCTGGCTGCTCTTGTCAGCTGTGAGGTGAGTGCTGCGTGAGGCCCTGGCAGGCATGTGTCAGTGTGGGAAGGTGCTGTTTGTGCTTGGGAGGTGCCTTTTGGTGTGGCCATTGGTGCTGTGGCTGGTGCCTTGTGTCCCAGGGTGTGCGAGGCCAGAGCTGGAGGCAGCATTGTGAGGTCACTTGTGCCTGTGTGCCTTGGCGGGCAGTGCTAGGGTGTTGGCTGCTGCTGGTGGTGGTGGTTGTGAGGTGACTTGTGAAGCAGTGCGTGCTAGGCCAGTGCTGGTTGCCTGGCTGCTCTTGGCAGCTGTGAGGTGAGTGCTGCGTGAGGCCCTGGCAGGCATGTGTCAGTGTGGGAAGGTGCTGTTTGTGCTTGGGAGGTGCCTTTTGGTGTGGCCATTGGTGCTGTGGCTGGTGCCTTGTGTCGCAGGTGTGTGAGGCCAGAGCTGGAGGCAGCATTGTGCGGTCACTTGTGCCTCTGTGCCTTGGCGGGCAGTGCTAGGGTGTTGGCTGCTGGTGGTGGTGGTGGTTGTGAGGTGACTTGTGAAGCAGTGCATGCTAGTCCAGTGCTGGTTGCCTGGCTGCTCTTGTCAGCTGTGAGGTGAGTGCTGCGTGAGGCCCTGGCAGGCATGTGTCAGTGTGGGAAGGTGCTGTTTGTGCTTGGAGGTGCCTTTTGGTGTGGCCATTGGTGCTGTGGCTGGTGCCTTGTGTCCCAGGGTGTGCGAGGCCAGAGCTGGAGGCAGCATTGTGAGGTCACTTGTGCCTGTGTGCCTTGGCGGGCAGTGCTAGGGTGTTGGCTGCTGCTGGTGGTGGTGGTTGTGAGGTGACTTGTGAAGCAGTGCGTGCTAGGCCAGTGCTGGTTGCCTGGCTGCTCTTGGCAGCTGTGAGGTGAGTGCTGCGTGAGGCCCTGGCAGGCATGTGTCAGTGTGGGAAGGTGCTGTTTGTGCTTGGGAGGTGCCTTTTGGTGTGGCCATTGGTGCTGTGGCTGGTGCCTTGTGTCCCAGGGTGTGAGAGGCCAGAGCTGGAGGCAGCATTGTGAGGTCACTTGTGCCTCTGTGCCTTGGCAGGCAGTGCTAGGGTGTTGGCTGCTGCTGGTGGTGGTGGTTGTGAGGTGACTTGTGAAGCAGTGCGTGCTAGGCCAGTGCTGGTTGCCTGGCTGCTCTTGGCAGCTGTGAGGTGAGTGCTGCGTGAGGCCCTGGCAGGCATGTGTCAGTGTGGGAAGGTGCTGTTTGTGCTTGGGAGGTGCCTTTTGGTGTGGCCATTGGTGCTGTGGCTGGTGCCTTGTGTCCCAGGGTGTGAGAGGCCAGAGCTGGAGGCAGCATTGTGAGGTCACTTGTGCCTCTGTGCCTTGGCAGGCAGTGCTAGGGTGTTGGCTGCTGGTGGTGGTGGTGGTTGTGAGGTGACTTGTGAAGCAGTGCGTGCTAGGCCAGTGCTGGTTGCCTGGCTGCTCTTGGCAGCTGTGAGGTGAGTGCTGCGTGAGCCGTCGCAGGCATGTGTCAGTGTGGGAAGGTGCTGTTTGTGCTTGGGAGGTGCCTTTTGGTGTGGCCATTGGTGCTGTAGCTGGTGCCTTGTGTCCCAGGGTGTGCGAGGCCAGAGCTGGAGGCAGCATTGTGAGGTCACTTGTGCCTCTGTGCCTTGGCGGGCAGTGCTAGGGTGTTGGCTGCTGGTGGTGGTGGTGGTTGTGAGGTGACTTGTGAAGCAGTGCGTGCTAGGCCAGTGCTGGTTGCCTGGCTGCTCTTGGCAGCTGTGAGGTGAGTGCTGCATGAGCCGTCGCAGGCATGTGTCAGTGTGGGAAGGTGCTGTTTGTGCTTGGGAGGTGCCTTTTGGTGTGGCCATTGGTGCTGTGGCTGGTGCCTTGTGTCGCAGGTGTGTGAGGCCAGAGCTGGAGGCAGCATTGTGCGGTCACTTGTGCCTCTGTGCCTTGGCGGGCAGTGCTAGGGTGTTGGCTGCTGGTGGTGGTGGTGGTTGTGAGGTGACTTGTGAAGCAGTGCATGCTAGTCCAGTGCTGGTTGCCTGGCTGCTCTTGTCAGCTGTGAGGTGAGTGCTGCGTGAGGCCCTGGCAGGCATGTGTCAGTGTGGGAAGGTGCTGTTTGTGCTTGGGAGGTGCCTTTTGGTGTGGCCATTGGTGCTGTGGCTGGTGCCTTGTGTCCCAGGGTGTGCGAGGCCAGAGCTGGAGGCAGCATTGTGAGGTCACTTGTGCCTGTGTGCCTTGGCGGGCAGTGCTAGGGTGTTGGCTGCTGCTGGTGGTGGTGGTTGTGAGGTGACTTGTGAAGCAGTGCGTGCTAGGCCAGTGCTGGTTGCCTGGCTGCTCTTGGCAGCTGTGAGGTGAGTGCTGCGTGAGGCCCTGGCAGGCATGTGTCAGTGTGGGAAGGTGCTGTTTGTGCTTGGGAGGTGCCTTTTGGTGTGGCCATTGGTGCTGTGGCTGGTGCCTTGTGTCCCAGGGTGTGAGAGGCCAGAGCTGGAGGCAGCATTGTGAGGTCACTTGTGCCTCTGTGCCTTGGCAGGCAGTGCTAGGGTGTTGGCTGCTGGTGGTGGTGGTGGTTGTGAGGTGACTTGTGAAGCAGTGCGTGCTAGGCCAGTGCTGGTTGCCTGGCTGCTCTTGGCAGCTGTGAGGTGAGTGCTGCGTGAGCCGTCGCAGGCATGTGTCAGTGTGGGAAGGTGCTGTTTGTGCTTGGGAGGTGCCTTTTGGTGTGGCCATTGGTGCTGTGGCTGGTGCCTTGTGTCCCAGGGTGTGCGAGGCCAGAGCTGGAGGCAGCATTGTGAGGTCACTTGTGCCTCTGTGCCTTGGCGGGCAGTGCTAGGGTGTTGGCTGCTGGTGGTGGTGGTGGTTGTGAGGTGACTTGTGAAGCAGTGCGTGCTAGGCCAGTGCTGCTTGCCTGGCTGCTCTTGGCAGCTGTGAGGTGAGTGCTGCATGAGCCGTCGCAGGCATGTGTCAGTGTGGGAAGGTGCTGTTTGTGCTTGGGAGGTGCCTTTTGGTGTGGCCATTGGTGCTGTGGCTGGTGCCTTGTGTCGCAGGTGTGTAAGGCCAGAGCTGGAGGCAGCATTGTGCGGTCACTTGTGCCTCTGTGCCTTGGCGGGCAGTGCTAGGGTGTTGGCTGCTGGTGGTGGTGGTGGTTGTGAGGTGACTTGTGAAGCAGTGCATGCTAGTCCAGTGCTGGTTGCCTGGCTGCTCTTGTCAGCTGTGAGGTGAGTGCTGCGTGAGGCCCTGGCAGGCATGTGTCAGTGTGGGAAGGTGCTGTTTGTGCTTGGGAGGTGCCTTTTGGTGTGGCCATTGGTGCTGTGGCTGGTGCCTTGTGTCCCAGGGTGTGCGAGGCCAGAGCTGGAGGCAGCATTGTGAGGTCACTTGTGCCTGTGTGCCTTGGCGGGCAGTGCTAGGGTGTTGGCTGCTGCTGGTGGTGGTGGTTGTGAGGTGACTTGTGAAGCAGTGCGTGCTAGGCCAGTGCTGGTTGCCTGGCTGCTCTTGGCAGCTGTGAGGTGAGTGCTGCGTGAGGCCCTGGCAGGCATGTGTCAGTGTGGGAAGGTGCTGTTTGTGCTTGGGAGGTGCCTTTTGGTGTGGCCATTGGTGCTGTGGCTGGTGCCTTGTGTCGCAGGTGTGTGAGGCCAGAGCTGGAGGCAGCATTGTGCGGTCACTTGTGCCTCTGTGCCTTGGCGGGCAGTGCTAGGGTGTTGGCTGCTGGTGGTGGTGGTGGTTGTGAGGTGACTTGTGAAGCAGTGCATGCTAGTCCAGTGCTGGTTGCCTGGCTGCTCTTGTCAGCTGTGAGGTGAGTGCTGCGTGAGGCCCTGGCAGGCATGTGTCAGTGTGGGAAGGTGCTGTTTGTGCTTGGGAGGTGCCTTTTGGTGTGGCCATTGGTGCTGTGGCTGGTGCCTTGTGTCCCAGGGTGTGCGAGGCCAGAGCTGGAGGCAGCATTGTGAGGTCACTTGTGCCTGTGTGCCTTGGCGGGCAGTGCTAGGGTGTTGGCTGCTGCTGGTGGTGGTGGTTGTGAGGTGACTTGTGAAGCAGTGCGTGCTAGGCCAGTGCTGGTTGCCTGGCTGCTCTTGGCAGCTGTGAGGTGAGTGCTGCGTGAGGCCCTGGCAGGCATGTGTCAGTGTGGGAAGGTGCTGTTTGTGCTTGGGAGGTGCCTTTTGGTGTGGCCATTGGTGCTGTGGCTGGTGCCTTGTGTCCCAGGGTGTGAGAGGCCAGAGCTGGAGGCAGCATTGTGAGGTCACTTGTGCCTCTGTGCCTTGGCAGGCAGTGCTAGGGTGTTGGCTGCTGGTGGTGGTGGTGGTTGTGAGGTGACTTGTGAAGCAGTGCGTGCTAGGCCAGTGCTGGTTGCCTGGCTGCTCTTGGCAGCTGTGAGGTGAGTGCTGCGTGAGCCGTCGCAGGCATGTGTCAGTGTGGGAAGGTGCTGTTTGTGCTTGGGAGGTGCCTTTTGGTGTGGCCATTGGTGCTGTGGCTGGTGCCTTGTGTCCCAGGGTGTGCGAGGCCAGAGCTGGAGGCAGCATTGTGAGGTCACTTGTGCCTCTGTGCCTTGGCGGGCAGTGCTAGGGTGTTGGCTGCTGGTGGTGGTGGTGGTTGTGAGGTGACTTGTGAAGCAGTGCGTGCTAGGCCAGTGCTGCTTGCCTGGCTGCTCTTGGCAGCTGTGAGGTGAGTGCTGCATGAGCCGTCGCAGGCATGTGTCAGTGTGGGAAGGTGCTGTTTGTGCTTGGGAGGTGCCTTTTGGTGTGGCCATTGGTGCTGTGGCTGGTGCCTTGTGTCGCAGGTGTGTAAGGCCAGAGCTGGAGGCAGCATTGTGCGGT
This sequence comes from Rhea pennata, assembly GCF_028389875.1. Lineage (NCBI taxonomy): Eukaryota > Metazoa > Chordata > Aves > Rheiformes > Rheidae > Rhea > Rhea pennata. The sequence goes on along the minus strand of NW_026907609.1, from coordinate 81,259 downwards.
CACTTGTGCCTCTGTGCCTTGGCGGGCAGTGCTAGGGTGTTGGCTGCTGGTGGTGGTGGTGGTTGTGAGGTGACTTGTGAAGCAGTGCATGCTAGTCCAGTGCTGGTTGCCTGGCTGCTCTTGTCAGCTGTGAGGTGAGTGCTGCGTGAGGCCCTGGCAGGCATGTGTCAGTGTGGGAAGGTGCTGTTTGTGCTTGGGAGGTGCCTTTTGGTGTGGCCATTGGTGCTGTGGCTGGTGCCTTGTGTCCCAGGGTGTGCGAGGCCAGAGCTGGAGGCAGCATTGTGAGGTCACTTGTGCCTGTGTGCCTTGGCGGGCAGTGCTAGGGTGTTGGCTGCTGCTGGTGGTGGTGGTTGTGAGGTGACTTGTGAAGCAGTGCGTGCTAGGCCAGTGCTGGTTGCCTGGCTGCTCTTGGCAGCTGTGAGGTGAGTGCTGCGTGAGGCCCTGGCAGGCATGTGTCAGTGTGGGAAGGTGCTGTTTGTGCTTGGGAGGTGCCTTTTGGTGTGGCCATTGGTGCTGTGGCTGGTGCCTTGTGTCCCAGGGTGTGAGAGGGCAGAGCTGGAGGCAGCATTGTGAGGTCACTTGTGCCTCTGTGCCTTGGCAGGCAGTGCTAGGGTGTTGGCTGCTGGTGGTGGTGGTGGTTGTGAGGTGACTTGTGAAGCAGTGCGTGCTAGGCCAGTGCTGGTTGCCTGGCTGCTCTTGGCAGCTGTGAGGTGAGTGCTGCGTGAGCCGTCGCAGGCATGTGTCAGTGTGGGAAGGTGCTGTTTGTGCTTGGGAGGTGCCTTTTGGTGTGGCCATTGGTGCTGTGGCTGGTGCCTTGTGTCCCAGGGTGTGCGAGGCCAGAGCTGGAGGCAGCATTGTGAGGTCACTTGTGCCTCTGTGCCTTGGCGGGCAGTGCTAGGGTGTTGGCTGCTGGTGGTGGTGGTGGTTGTGAGGTGACTTGTGAAGCAGTGCGTGCTAGGCCAGTGCTGCTTGCCTGGCTGCTCTTGGCAGCTGTGAGGTGAGTGCTGCATGAGCCGTCGCAGGCATGTGTCAGTGTGGGAAGGTGCTGTTTGTGCTTGGGAGGTGCCTTTTGGTGTGGCCATTGGTGCTGTGGCTGGTGCCTTGTGTCGCAGGTGTGCGAGGCCAGAGCTGGAGGCAGCATTGTGCGGTCACTTGTGCCTCTGTGCCTTGGCGGGCAGTGCTAGGGTGTTGGCTGCTGGTGGTGGTGGTGGTTGTGAGGTGACTTGTGAAGCAGTGCATGCTAGGCCAGTGCTGGTTGCCTGGCTGCTCTTGTCAGCTGTGAGGTGAGTGCTGCGTGAGGCCCTGGCAGGCATGTGTCAGTGTGGGAAGGTGCTGTTTGTGCTTGGGAGGTGCCTTTTGGTGTGGCCATTGGTGCTGTGGCTGGTGCCTTGTGTCCCAGGGTGTGCGAGGCCAGAGCTGGAGGCAGCATTGTGAGGTCACTTGTGCCTGTGTGCCTTGGCGGGCAGTGCTAGGGTGTTGGCTGCTGCTGGTGGTGGTGGTTGTGAGGTGACTTGTGAAGCAGTGCGTGCTAGGCCAGTGCTGGTTGCCTGGCTGCTCTTGGCAGCTGTGAGGTGAGTGCTGCGTGAGGCCCTGGCAGGCATGTGTCAGTGTGGGAAGGTGCTGTTTGTGCTTGGGAGGTGCCTTTTGGTGTGGCCATTGGTGCTGTGGCTGGTGGCTTGTGGCACAAGGTGTGCGAGGCCAGAGCTGGAGGCAGCATTGTGAGGTCACTTGTGCCTCTGTGCCTTGGCAGGCAGTGCTAGGGTGTTGGCTGCTGCTGGTGGTGGTGTTTGTGAGGTGACTTGTGAAGCAGTGCGTGCTAGGCCAGTGCTGGTTGCCTGGCTGCTCTTGGCAGCTGTGAGGTGAGTGCTGCGTGAGGCCCTGGCAGGCATGTGTCAGTGTGGGAAGGTGCTGTTTGTGCTTGGGAGGTGCCTTTTGGTGTGGCCATTGGTGCTGTGGCTGGTGGCTTGTGGCACAAGGTGTGCGAGGCCAGAGCTGGAGGCAGCATTGTGAGGTCACTTGTGCCTCTGTGCCTTGGCAGGCAGTGCTAGGGTGTTGGCTGCTGCTGGTGGTGGTGGTTGTGAGGTGACTTGTGAAGCAGTGCGTGCTAGGCCAATGCTGCTTGCCTGGCTGCTCTTGGCAGCTGTGAGGTGAGTGCTGCGTGAGCCGTCGCAGGCATGTGTCAGTGTGGGAAGGTGCTGTTTGTGCTTGGGAGGTGCCTTTTGGTGTGGCCATTGGTGCTGTGGCTGGTGCCTTGTGTCCCAGGGTGTGCAAGGCCAGAGCTGGAGGCAGCATTGTGAGGTCACTTGTGCCTCTGTGCCTTGGCGGGCAGTGCTAGGGTGTTGGCTGCTGGTGGTGGTGGTGGTTGTGAGGTGACTTGTGAAGCAGTGCGTGCTAGGCCAGTGCTGCTTGCCTGGCTGCTCTTGGCAGCTGTGAGGTGAGTGCTGCATGAGCCGTCGCAGGCATGTGTCAGTGTGGGAAGGTGCTGTTTGTGCTTGGGAGGTGCCTTTTGGTGTGGCCATTGGTGCTGTGGCTGGTGCCTTGTGTCCCAGGGTGTGCGAGGCCAGAGCTGGAGGCAGCATTGTGCGGTCACTTGTGCCTCTGTGCCTTGGCGGGCAGTGCTAGGGTGTTGGCTGCTGCTGGTGGTGGTGGTTGTGAGGTGACTTGTGAAGCAGTGCGTGCTAGGCCAGTGCTGGTTGCCTGGCTGCTCTTGTCAGCTGTGAGGTGAGTGCTGCGTGAGGCCCTGGCAGGCATGTGTCAGTGTGGGAAGGTGCTGTTTGTGCTTGGGAGGTGCCTTTTGGTGTGGCCATTGGTGCTGTGGCTGGTGCCTTGTGTCCCAGGGTGTGCGAGGCCAGAGCTGGAGGCAGCATTGTAAGGTCACTTGTGCCTCTGTGCCTTGTCGGGCAGTGCTAGGGTGTTGGCTGCTGCTGGTGGTGGTGGTTGTGAGGTGACTTGTGAAGCAGTGCGTGCTAGGCCAGTGCTGGCTGCCTGGCTGCTCTTGGCAGCTGTGAGGTGAGTGCTGCGTGAGGCCCTGGCAGGCATGTGTGTCAGTGTGGGAAGGTGCTGTTTGTGCTTGGGAGGTGCCTTTTGGTGTGGCCATTGGTGCTGTGGCTGGTGCCTTGTGTCCCAGGTGTGCGAGGCCAGAGCTGGAGGCAGCATTGTGCGGTCACTTGTGCCTCTGTGCCTTGGCGGGCAGTGCTAGGGTGTTGGCTGCTGGTGGTGGTGGTGGTTGTGAGGTGACTTATGAAGCAGTGCGTGCTAGGCCAGTGCTGCTTGCCTGGCTGCTCTTGGCAGCTGTGAGGTGAGTGCTGCATGAGCCGTCGCAGGCATGTGTCAGTGTGGGAAGGTGCTGTTTGTGCTTGGGAGGTGCCTTTTGGTGTGGCCATTGGTGCTGTGGCTGGTGCCTTGTGTCCCAGGGTGTGCGAGGCCAGAGCTGGAGGCAGCATTGTGAGGTCACTTGTGCCTCTGTGCCTTGGCGGGCAGTGCTAGGGTGTTGGCTGCTGCTGGTGGTGGTGGTTGTGAGGTGACTTGTGAAGCAGTGCGTGCTAGGCCAGTGCTAGTTGCCTGGCTGCTCTTGGCAGCTGTGAGGTGAGTGCTGCGTGAGCTGTCGCAGGCATGTGTCAGTGTGGGAAGGTGCTGTTTGTGCTTGGGAGGTGCCTTTTGGTGTGGCCATTGGTGCTGTGGCTGGTGCCTTGTGTCCCAGGGTGTGCGAGGCCAGAGCTGGAGGCAGCATTGTGAGGTCACTTGTGCCTCTGTGCCTTGTCAGGCAGTGCTAGGGTGTTGGCTGCTGCTGGTGGTGGTGGTTGTGAGGTGACTTGTGAAGCAGTGTGTGCTAGGCCAGTGCTGGTTGCCTGGCTGCTCTTGGCAGCTGTGAGGTGAGTGCTGCGTGAGCCGTCGCAGGCATGTGTCAGTGTGGGAAGGTGCTGTTTGTGCTTGGGAGGTGCCTTTTGGTGTGGCCATTGGTGCTGTGGCTGGTGCCTTGTGTCCCAGGGTGTGCGAGGCCAGAGCTGGAGGCAGCATTGTGAGGTCACTTGTGCCTCTGTGCCTTGGCGGGCAGTGCTAGGGTGTTGGCTGCTGCTGGTGGTGGTGGTTGTGAGGTGACTTGTGAAGCAGTGCGTGCTAGGCCAGTGCTGCTTGCCTGGCTGCTCTTGGCAGCTGTGAGGTGAGTGCTGCGTGAGGCCCTGGCAGGCATGTGTGTCAGTGTGGGAAGGTGCTGTTTGTGCTTGGGAGGTGCCTTTTGGTGTGGCCATTGGTGCTGTGGCTGGTGCCTTGTGTCCCAGGGTGTGAGAGGCCAGAGCTGGAGGCAGCATTGTGAGGTCACTTGTGCCTCTGTGCCTTGGCGGGCAGTGCTAGGGTGTTGGCTGCTGCTGGTGGTGGTGGTTGTGAGGTCACTTGTGAAGCAGTGCGTGCTAGGCCAGTGCTGGTTGCCTGGCTGCTCTTGGCAGCTGTGAGGTGAGTGCTGCGTGAGGCCCTGGCAGGCATGTGTCAGTGTGGGAAGGTGCTGTTTGTGCTTGGGAGGTGCCTTTTGGTGTGGCCATTGGTGCTGTGGCTGGTGCCTTGTGTCCCAGGGTGTGCGAGGCCAGAGCTGGAGGCAGCATTGTGAGGTCACTTGTGCCTCTGTGCCTTGGCGGGCAGTGCTAGGGTGTTGGCTGCTGCTGGTGGCGGTGGTTGTGAGGTGACTTGTGAAGCAGTGCGTGCTAGGCCAGTGCTGGTTGCCTGGCTGCTCTTGGCAGCTGTGAGGTGAGTGCTGCGTGAGGCCCTGGCAGGCATGTGTCAGTGTGGGAAGGTGCTGTTTGTGCTTGGGAGGTGCCTTTTGGTGTGGCCATTGGTGCTGTGGCTGGTGCCTTGTGTCCCAGGGTGTGCGAGGCCAGAGCTGGAGGCAGCATTGTAAGGTCACTTGTGCCTCTGTGCCTTGGCGGGCAGTGCTAGGGTGTTGGCTGCTGCTGGTGGTGGTGGTTGTGAGGTGACTTGTGAAGCAGTGCGTGCTAGGCCAGTGCTGGCTGCCTGGCTGCTCTTGGCAGCTGTGAGGTGAGTGCTGCGTGAGGCCCTGGCAGGCATGTGTGTCAGTGTGGGAAGGTGCTGTTTGTGCTTGGGAGGTGCCTTTTGGTGTGGCCATTGGTGCTGTGGCTGGTGCCTTGTGTCCCAGGTGTGCGAGGCCAGAGCTGGAGGCAGCATTGTGCGGTCACTTGTGCCTCTGTGCCTTGGCGGGCAGTGCTAGGGTGTTGGCTGCTGGTGGTGGTGGTGGTTGTGAGGTGACTTGTGAAGCAGTGCGTGCTAGGCCAGTGCTGGTTGCCTGGCTGCTCTTGGCAGCTGTGAGGTGAGTGCTGCATGAGCCGTCGCAGGCATGTGTCAGTGTGGGAAGGTGCTGTTTGTGCTTGGGAGGTGCCTTTTGGTGTGGCCATTGGTGCTGTGGCTGGTGCCTTGTGTCCCAGGGTGTGCGAGGCCAGAGCTGGAGGCAGCATTGTGAGGTCACTTGTGCCTCTGTGCCTTGGCGGGCAGTGCTAGGGTGTTGGCTGCTGCTGGTGGTGGTGGTTGTGAGGTGACTTGTGAAGCAGTGCATGCTAGGCCAGTGCTAGTTGCCTGGCTGCTCTTGGCAGCTGTGAGGTGAGTGCTGCGTGAGCTGTCGCAGGCATGTGTCAGTGTGGGAAGGTGCTGTTTGTGCTTGGGAGGTGCCTTTTGGTGTGGCCATTGGTGCTGTGGCTGGTGCCTTGTGTCCCAGGGTGTGCGAGGCCAGAGCTGGAGGCAGCATTGTGAGGTCACTTGTGCCTCTGTGCCTTGGCGGGCAGTGCTAGGGTGTTGGCTGCTGGTGGTGGTGGTGGTTGTGAGGTGACTTGTGAAGCAGTGTGTGCTAGGCCAGTGCTGGTTGCCTGGCTGCTCTTGGCAGCTGTGAGGTGAGTGCTGCGTGAGCCGTCGCAGGCATGTGTCAGTGTGGGAAGGTGCTGTTTGTGCTTGGGAGGTGCCTTTTGGTGTGGCCATTGGTGCTGTGGCTGGTGCCTTGTGTCCCAGGGTGTGCGAGGCCAGAGCTGGAGGCAGCATTGTGAGGTCACTTGTGCCTCTGTGCCTTGGCGGGCAGTGCTAGGGTGTTGGCTGCTGCTGGTGGTGGTGGTTGTGAGGTGACTTGTGAAGCAGTGCGTGCTAGGCCAGTGCTGCTTGCCTGGCTGCTCTTGGCAGCTGTGAGGTGAGTGCTGCGTGAGGCCCTGGCAGGCATGTGTGTCAGTGTGGGAAGGTGCTGTTTGTGCTTGGGAGGTGCCTTTTGGTGTGGCCATTGGTGCTGTGGCTGGTGCCTTGTGTCCCAGGGTGTGAGAGGCCAGAGCTGGAGGCAGCATTGTGAGGTCACTTGTGCCTCTGTGCCTTGTCAGGCAGTGCTAGGGTGTTGGCTGCTGCTGGTGGTGGTGGTTGTGAGGTGACTTGTGAAGCAGTGTATGCTAGGCCAGTGCTGGTTGCCTGGCTGCTCTTGGCAGCTGTGAGGTGAGTGCTGCGTGAGGCCCTGGCAGGCATGTGTCAGTGTGGGAAGGTGCTGTTTGTGCTTGGGAGGTGCCTTTTGGTGTGGCCATTGGTGCTGTGGCTGGTGCCTTGTGTCCCAGGGTGTGCGAGGCCAGAGCTGGAGGCAGCATTGTGAGGTCACTTGTGCCTGTGTGCCTTGGCGGGCAGTGCTAGGGTGTTGGCTGCTGGTGGTGGTGGTGGTTGTGAGGTGACTTGTGAAGCAGTGCGTGCTAGGCCAGTGCTAGTTGCCTGGCTGCTCTTGGCAGCTGTGAGGTGAGTGCTGCGTGAGCTGTCGCAGGCATGTGTCAGTGTGGGAAGGTGCTGTTTGTGCTTGGGAGGTGCCTTTTGGTGTGGCCATTGGTGCTGTGGCTGTTGCCTTGTGTCCCAGGGTGTGCGAGGCCAGAGCTGGAGGCAGCATTGTGAGGTCACTTGTGCCTCTGTGCCTTGGCGGGCAGTGCTAGGGTGTTGGCTGCTGGTGGTGGTGGTGGTTGTGAGGTGACTTGTGAAGCAGTGTGTGCTAGGCCAGTGCTGGTTGCCTGGCTGCTCTTGGCAGCTGTGAGGTGAGTGCTGCGTGAGCCGTCGCAGGCATGTGTCAGTGTGGGAAGGTGCTGTTTGTGCTTGGGAGGTGCCTTTTGGTGTGGCCATTGGTGCTGTGGCTGGTGCCTTGTGTCCCAGGGTGTGCGAGGCCAGAGCTGGAGGCAGCATTGTGAGGTCACTTGTGCCTCTGTGCCTTGGCAGGCAGTGCTAGGGTGTTGGCTGCTGCTGGTGGTGGTGGTTGTGAGGTGACTTGTGAAGCAGTGCGTGCTAGGCCAGTGCTGGTTGCCTGGCTGCTCTTGGCAGCTGTGAGGTGAGTGCTGCGTGAGCTGTCGCAGGCATGTGTCAGTGTGGGAAGGTGCTGTTTGTGCTTGGGAGGTGCCTTTTGGTGTGGCCATTGGTGCTGTGGCTAGTGCCTTGTGTCCCAGGGTGTGCGAGGCCAGAGCTGGAGGCAGCATTGTGAGGTCACTTGTGCCTCTGTGCCTTGGCAGGCAGTGCTAGGGTGTTGGCTGCTGGTGGTGGTGGTGGTTGTGAGGTGACTTGTGAAGCAGTGCGTGCTAGGCCAGTGCTGGTTGCCTGGCTGCTCTTGGCAGCTGTGAGGTGAGTGCTGCGTGAGCTGTCGCAGGCATGTGTCAGTGTGGGAAGGTGCTGTTTGTGCTTGGGAGGTGCCTTTTGGTGTGGCCATTGGTGCTGTGGCTGGTGCCTTGTGTCCCAGGGTGTGCGAGGCCAGAGCTGGAGGCAGCATTGTGAGGTCACGTGTGCCTCTGTGCCTTGTCGGGCAGTGCTAGGGTGTTGTCTGCTGCTGGTGGTGGTGGTTGTGAGGTGACTTGTGAAGCAGTGCGTGCTAGGCCAGTGCTGCTTGCCTGGCTGCTCTTGGCAGCTGTGAGGTGAGTGCTGCGTGAGCCGTCGCAGGCATGTGTCAGTGTGGGAAGGTGCTGTTTGTGCTTGGGAGGTGCCTTTTGGTGTGGCCATTGGTGCTGTGGCTGGTGCCTTGTGTCCCAGGGTGTGCGAGGCCAGAGCTGGAGGCAGCATTGTGAGGTCACTTGTGCCTCTGTGCCTTGTCGGGCAGTGCTAGGGTGTTGGCTGCTGCTGGTGGTGGTGGTTGTGAGGTGACTTGTGAAGCAGTGCGTGCTAGGCCAGTGCTGCTTGCCTGGCTGCTCTTGGCAGCTGTGAGGTGAGTGCTGCGTGAGGCCCTGGCAGGCATGTGTGTCAGTGTGGGAAGGTGCTGTTTGTGCTTGGGAGGTGCCTTTTGGTGTGGCCATTGGTGCTGTGGCTGGTGCCTTGTGTCCCAGGGTGTGAGAGGCCAGAGCTGGAGGCAGCATTGTGAGGTCACTTGTGCCTCTGTGCCTTGTCAGGCAGTGCTAGGGTGTTGGCTGCTGCTGGTGGTGGTGGTTGTGAGGTGACTTGTGAAGCAGTGTATGCTAGGCCAGTGCTGGTTGCCTGGCTGCTCTTGGCAGCTGTGAGGTGAGTGCTGCGTGAGGCCCTGGCAGGCATGTGTCAGTGTGGGAAGGTGCTGTTTGTGCTTGGGAGGTGCCTTTTGGTGTGGCCATTGGTGCTGTGGCTGGTGCCTTGTGTCCCAGGGTGTGCGAGGCCAGAGCTGGAGGCAGCATTGTGAGGTCACTTGTGCCTCTGTGCCTTGGCGGGCAGTGCTAGGGTGTTGGCTGCTGGTGGTGGTGGTGGTTGTGAGGTGACTTGTGAAGCAGTGCGTGCTAGGCCAGTGCTGGTTGCCTGGCTGCTCTTGGCAGCTGTGAGGTGAGTGCTGCGTGAGCCGTCGCAGGCATGTGTCAGTGTGGGAAGGTGCTGTTTGTGCTTGGGAGGTGCCTTTTGGTGTGGCCATTGGTGCTGTGGCTGGTGCCTTGTGTCCCAGGGTGTGCGAGGCCAGAGCTGGAGGCAGCATTGTGAGGTCACTTGTGCCTCTGTGCCTTGGCGGGCAGTGCTAGGGTGTTGGCTGCTGCTGGTGGTGGTGGTTGTGAGGTGACTTGTGAAGCAGTGCGTGCTAGGCCAGTGCTGCTTGCCTGGCTGCTCTTGGCAGCTGTGAGGTGAGTGCTGCGTGAGGCCCTGGCAGGCATGTGTGTCAGTGTGGGAAGGTGCTGTTTGTGCTTGGGAGGTGCCTTTTGGTGTGGCCATTGGTGCTGTGGCTGGTGCCTTGTGTCCCAGGGTGTGCGAGGCCAGAGCTGGAGGCAGCATTGTGAGGTCACTTGTGCCTGTGTGCCTTGGCGGGCAGTGCTAGGGTGTTGGCTGCTGGTGGTGGTGGTGGTTGTGAGGTGACTTGTGAAGCAGTGCGTGCTAGGCCAGTGCTAGTTGCCTGGCTGCTCTTGGCAGCTGTGAGGTGAGTGCTGCGTGAGCTGTCGCAGGCATGTGTCAGTGTGGGAAGGTGCTGTTTGTGCTTGGGAGGTGCCTTTTGGTGTGGCCATTGGTGCTGTGGCTGTTGCCTTGTGTCCCAGGGTGTGCGAGGCCAGAGCTGGAGGCAGCATTGTGAGGTCACTTGTGCCTCTGTGCCTTGGCGGGCAGTGCTAGGGTGTTGGCTGCTGGTGGTGGTGGTGGTTGTGAGGTGACTTGTGAAGCAGTGTGTGCTAGGCCAGTGCTGGTTGCCTGGCTGCTCTTGGCAGCTGTGAGGTGAGTGCTGCGTGAGCCGTCGCAGGCATGTGTCAGTGTGGGAAGGTGCTGTTTGTGCTTGGGAGGTGCCTTTTGGTGTGGCCATTGGTGCTGTGGCTGGTGCCTTGTGTCCCAGGGTGTGCGAGGCCAGAGCTGGAGGCAGCATTGTGAGGTCACTTGTGCCTCTGTGCCTTGGCAGGCAGTGCTAGGGTGTTGGCTGCTGCTGGTGGTGGTGGTTGTGAGGTGACTTGTGAAGCAGTGCGTGCTAGGCCAGTGCTGGTTGCCTGGCTGCTCTTGGCAGCTGTGAGGTGAGTGCTGCGTGAGCTGTCGCAGGCATGTGTCAGTGTGGGAAGGTGCTGTTTGTGCTTGGGAGGTGCCTTTTGGTGTGGCCATTGGTGCTGTGGCTAGTGCCTTGTGTCCCAGGGTGTGCGAGGCCAGAGCTGGAGGCAGCATTGTGAGGTCACTTGTGCCTCTGTGCCTTGGCAGGCAGTGCTAGGGTGTTGGCTGCTGGTGGTGGTGGTGGTTGTGAGGTGACTTGTGAAGCAGTGCGTGCTAGGCCAGTGCTGGTTGCCTGGCTGCTCTTGGCAGCTGTGAGGTGAGTGCTGCGTGAGCTGTCGCAGGCATGTGTCAGTGTGGGAAGGTGCTGTTTGTGCTTGGGAGGTGCCTTTTGGTGTGGCCATTGGTGCTGTGGCTGGTGCCTTGTGTCCCAGGGTGTGCGAGGCCAGAGCTGGAGGCAGCATTGTGAGGTCACTTGTGCCTCTGTGCCTTGGCGGGCAGTGCTAGGGTGTTGGCTGCTGCTGGTGGTGGTGGTTGTGAGGTGACTTGTGAAGCAGTGCGTGCTAGGCCAGTGCTGCTTGCCTGGCTGCTCTTGGCAGCTGTGAGGTGAGTGCTGCGTGAGCCGTCGCAGGCATGTGTCAGTGTGGGAAGGTGCTGTTTGTGCTTGGGAGGTGCCTTTTGGTGTGGCCATTGGTGCTGTGGCTGGTGCCTTGTGTCCCAGGGTGTGCGAGGCCAGAGCTGGAGGCAGCATTGTGAGGTCACTTGTGCCTCTGTGCCTTGGCGGGCAGTGCTAGGGTGTTGGCTGCTGCTGGTGGTGGTGGTTGTGAGGTGACTTGTGAAGCAGTGCGTGCTAGGCCAGTGCTGCTTGCCTGGCTGCTCTTGGCAGCTGTGAGGTGAGTGCTGCGTGAGGCCCTGGCAGGCATGTGTGTCAGTGTGGGAAGGTGCTGTTTGTGCTTGGGAGGTGCCTTTTGGTGTGGCCATTGGTGCTGTGGCTGGTGCCTTGTGTCCCAGGGTGTGAGAGGCCAGAGCTGGAGGCAGCATTGTGAGGTCACTTGTGCCTCTGTGCCTTGTCAGGCAGTGCTAGGGTGTTGGCTGCTGCTGGTGGTGGTGGTTGTGAGGTGACTTGTGAAGCAGTGTATGCTAGGCCAGTGCTGGTTGCCTGGCTGCTCTTGGCAGCTGTGAGGTGAGTGCTGCGTGAGGCCCTGGCAGGCATGTGTCAGTGTGGGAAGGTGCTGTTTGTGCTTGGGAGGTGCCTTTTGGTGTGGCCATTGGTGCTGTGGCTGGTGCCTTGTGTCCCAGGGTGTGCGAGGCCAGAGCTGGAGGCAGCATTGTGAGGTCACTTGTGCCTCTGTGCCTTGGCAGGCAGTGCTAGGGTGTTGGCTGCTGCTGGTGGTGGTGGTTGTGAGGTGACTTGTGAAGCAGTGCGTGCTAGGCCAGTGCTGGTTGCCTGGCTGCTCTTGGCAGCTGTGAGGTGAGTGCTGCGTGAGCTGTCGCAGGCATGTGTCAGTGTGGGAAGGTGCTGTTTGTGCTTGGGAGGTGCCTTTTGGTGTGGCCATTGGTGCTGTGGCTGGTGCCTTGTGTCCCAGGGTGTGCGAGGCCAGAGCTGGAGGCAGCATTGTGAGGTCACTTGTGCCTCTGTGCCTTGGCGGGCAGTGCTAGGGTGTTGGCTGCTGGTGGTGGTGGTGGTTGTGAGGTGACTTGTGAAGCAGTGTGTGCTAGGCCAGTGCTGGTTGCCTGGCTGCTCTTGGCAGCTGTGAGGTGAGTGCTGCGTGAGCCGTCGCAGGCATGTGTCAGTGTGGGAAGGTGCTGTTTGTGCTTGGGAGGTGCCTTTTGGTGTGGCCATTGGTGCTGTGGCTGGTGCCTTGTGTCCCAGGGTGTGCGAGGCCAGAGCTGGAGGCAGCATTGTGAGGTCACTTGTGCCTCTGTGCCTTGGCGGGCAGTGCTAGGGTGTTGGCTGCTGCTGGTGGTGGTGGTTGTGAGGTGACTTGTGAAGCAGTGCGTGCTAGGCCAGTGCTGCTTGCCTGGCTGCTCTTGGCAGCTGTGAGGTGAGTGCTGCGTGAGGCCCTGGCAGGCATGTGTGTCAGTGTGGGAAGGTGCTGTTTGTGCTTGGGAGGTGCCTTTTGGTGTGGCCATTGGTGCTGTGGCTGGTGCCTTGTGTCCCAGGGTGTGAGAGGCCAGAGCTGGAGGCAGCATTGTGAGGTCACTTGTGCCTCTGTGCCTTGTCAGGCAGTGCTAGGGTGTTGGCTGCTGCTGGTGGTGGTGGTTGTGAGGTGACTTGTGAAGCAGTGTATGCTAGGCCAGTGCTGGTTGCCTGGCTGCTCTTGGCAGCTGTGAGGTGAGTGCTGCGTGAGGCCCTGGCAGGCATGTGTCAGTGTGGGAAGGTGCTGTTTGTGCTTGGGAGGTGCCTTTTGGTGTGGCCATTGGTGCTGTGGCTGGTGCCTTGTGTCCCAGGGTGTGCGAGGCCAGAGCTGGAGGCAGCATTGTGAGGTCACTTGTGCCTGTGTGCCTTGGCGGGCAGTGCTAGGGTGTTGGCTGCTGGTGGTGGTGGTGGTTGTGAGGTGACTTGTGAAGCAGTGCGTGCTAGGCCAGTGCTAGTTGCCTGGCTGCTCTTGGCAGCTGTGAGGTGAGTGCTGCGTGAGCTGTCGCAGGCATGTGTCAGTGTGGGAAGGTGCTGTTTGTGCTTGGGAGGTGCCTTTTGGTGTGGCCATTGGTGCTGTGGCTGTTGCCTTGTGTCCCAGGGTGTGCGAGGCCAGAGCTGGAGGCAGCATTGTGAGGTCACTTGTGCCTCTGTGCCTTGGCGGGCAGTGCTAGGGTGTTGGCTGCTGGTGGTGGTGGTGGTTGTGAGGTGACTTGTGAAGCAGTGTGTGCTAGGCCAGTGCTGGTTGCCTGGCTGCTCTTGGCAGCTGTGAGGTGAGTGCTGCGTGAGCCGTCGCAGGCATGTGTCAGTGTGGGAAGGTGCTGTTTGTGCTTGGGAGGTGCCTTTTGGTGTGGCCATTGGTGCTGTGGCTGGTGCCTTGTGTCCCAGGGTGTGCGAGGCCAGAGCTGGAGGCAGCATTGTGAGGTCACTTGTGCCTCTGTGCCTTGGCAGGCAGTGCTAGGGTGTTGGCTGCTGCTGGTGGTGGTGGTTGTGAGGTGACTTGTGAAGCAGTGCGTGCTAGGCCAGTGCTGGTTGCCTGGCTGCTCTTGGCAGCTGTGAGGTGAGTGCTGCGTGAGCTGTCGCAGGCATGTGTCAGTGTGGGAAGGTGCTGTTTGTGCTTGGGAGGTGCCTTTTGGTGTGGCCATTGGTGCTGTGGCTAGTGCCTTGTGTCCCAGGGTGTGCGAGGCCAGAGCTGGAGGCAGCATTGTGAGGTCACTTGTGCCTCTGTGCCTTGGCAGGCAGTGCTAGGGTGTTGGCTGCTGGTGGTGGTGGTGGTTGTGAGGTGACTTGTGAAGCAGTGCGTGCTAGGCCAGTGCTGGTTGCCTGGCTGCTCTTGGCAGCTGTGAGGTGAGTGCTGCGTGAGCTGTCGCAGGCATGTGTCAGTGTGGGAAGGTGCTGTTTGTGCTTGGGAGGTGCCTTTTGGTGTGGCCATTGGTGCTGTGGCTGGTGCCTTGTGTCCCAGGGTGTGCGAGGCCAGAGCTGGAGGCAGCATTGTGAGGTCACTTGTGCCTCTGTGCCTTGTCGGGCAGTGCTAGGGTGTTGGCTGCTGGTGGTGGTGGTGGTTGTGAGGTGACTTGTGAAGCAGTGCGTGCTAGGCCAGTGCTGCTTGCCTGGCTGCTCTTGGCAGCTGTGAGGTGAGTGCTGCGTGAGCCGTCGCAGGCATGTGTCAGTGTGGGAAGGTGCTGTTTGTGCTTGGGAGGTGCCTTTTGGTGTGGCCATTGGTGCTGTGGCTGGTGCCTTGTGTCCCAGGGTGTGAGAGGCCAGAGCTGGAGGCAGCATTGTGAGGTCACTTGTGCCTCTGTGCCTTGTCAGGCAGTGCTAGGGTGTTGGCTGCTGCTGGTGGTGGTGGTTGTGAGGTGACTTGTGAAGCAGTGTATGCTAGGCCAGTGCTGGTTGCCTGGCTGCTCTTGGCAGCTGTGAGGTGAGTGCTGCGTGAGGCCCTGGCAGGCATGTGTCAGTGTGGGAAGGTGCTGTTTGTGCTTGGGAGGTGCCTTTTGGTGTGGCCATTGGTGCTGTGGCTGGTGCCTTGTGTCCCAGGGTGTGCGAGGCCAGAGCTGGAGGCAGCATTGTGAGGTCACTTGTGCCTCTGTGCCTTGGCGGGCAGTGCTAGGGTGTTGGCTGCTGGTGGTGGTGGTGGTTGTGAGGTGACTTGTGAAGCAGTGCGTGCTAGGCCAGTGCTGGTTGCCTGGCTGCTCTTGGCAGCTGTGAGGTGAGTGCTGCGTGAGCTGTCGCAGGCATGTGTCAGTGTGGGAAGGTGCTGTTTGTGCTTGGGAGGTGCCTTTTGGTGTGGCCATTGGTGCTGTGGCTGGTGCCTTGTGTCCCAGGGTGTGCGAGGCCAGAGCTGGAGGCAGCATTGTGAGGTCACTTGTGCCTCTGTGCCTTGGCGGGCAGTGCTAGGGTGTTGGCTGCTGCTGGTGGTGGTGGTTGTGAGGTGACTTGTGAAGCAGTGCGTGCTAGGCCAGTGCTGCTTGACTGGCTGCTTCTGGCAGCTGTGAGGTGAGTGCTGCGTGAGGCCCTGGCAGGCATGTGTGTCAGTGTGGGAAGGTGCTGTTTGTGCTTGGGAGGTGCCTTTTGGTGTGGCCATTGGTGCTGTGGCTGGTGCCTTGTGTCCCAGGGTGTGAGAGGCCAGAGCTGGAGGCAGCATTGTGAGGTCACTTGTGCCTCTGTGCCTTGTCAGGCAGTGCTAGGGTGTTGGCTGCTGCTGGTGGTGGTGGTTGTGAGGTGACTTGTGAAGCAGTGTGTGCTAGGCCAGTGCTGGTTGCCTGGCTGCTCTTGGCAGCTGTGAGGTGAGTGCTGCGTGAGGCCCTGGCAGGCATGTGTCAGTGTGGGAAGGTGCTGTTTGTGCTTGGGAGGTGCCTTTTGGTGTGGCCATTGGTGCTGTGGCTGGTGCCTTGTGTCCCAGGGTGTGCGAGGCCAGAGCTGGAGGCAGCATTGTGAGGTCACTTGTGCCTCTGTGCCTTGGCGGGCAGTGCTAGGGTGTTGGCTGCTGCTGGTGGTGGTGGTTGTGAGGTGACTTGTGAAGCAGTGCGTGCTAGGCCAGTGCTAGTTGCCTGGCTGCTCTTGGCAGCTGTGAGGTGAGTGCTGCGTGAGCTGTCGCAGGCATGTGTCAGTGTGGGAAGGTGCTGTTTGTGCTTGGGAGGTGCCTTTTGGTGTGGCCATTGGTGCTGTGGCTGTTGCCTTGTGTCCCAGGGTGTGCGAGGCCAGAGCTGGAGGCAGCATTGTGAGGTCACTTGTGCCTCTGTGCCTTGGCGGGCAGTGCTAGGGTGTTGGCTGCTGGTGGTGGTGGTGGTTGTGAGGTGACTTGTGAAGCAGTGCGTGCTAGGCCAGTGCTGGTTGCCTGGCTGCTCTTGGCAGCTGTGAGGTGAGTGCTGCGTGAGCCGTCGCAGGCATGTGTCAGTGTGGGAAAGTGCTGTTTGTGCTTGGGAGGTGCCTTTTGGTGTGGCCATTGGTGCTGTGGCTGGTGCCTTGTGTCCCGGGGTGTGCGAGGCCAGAGCTGGAGGCAGCATTGTGAGGTCACTTGTGCCTCTGTGCCTTGGCAGGCAGTGCTAGGGTGTTGGCTGCTGCTGGTGGTGGTGGTTGTGAGGTGACTTGTGAAGCAGTGCGTGCTAGGCCAGTGCTGGTTGCCTGGCTGCTCTTGGCAGCTGTGAGGTGAGTGCTGCGTGAGCTGTCGCAGGCATGTGTCAGTGTGGGAAGGTGCTGTTTGTGCTTGGGAGGTGCCTTTTGGTGTGGCCATTGGTGCTGTGGCTGTTGCCTTGTGTCCCAGGGTGTGCGAGGCCAGAGCTGGAGGCAGCATTGTGAGGTCACTTGTGCCTCTGTGCCTTGGCAGGCAGTGCTAGGGTGTTGGCTGCTGCTGGTGGTGGTGGTTGTGAGGTGACTTGTGAAGCAGTGCGTGCTAGGCCAGTGCTGGTTGCCTGGCTGCTCTTGGCAGCTGTGAGGTGAGTGCTGCGTGAGGCCCTGGCAGGCATGTGTCAGTGTGGGAAGGTGCTGTTTGTGCTTGGGAGGTGCCTTTTGGTGTGGCCATTGGTGCTGTGGCTGGTGCCTTGTGTCCCAGGGTGTGCGAGGCCAGAGCTGGAGGCAGCATTGTGAGGTCACTTGTGCCTCTGTGCCTTGGCAGGCAGTGCTAGGGTGTTGGCTGCTGGTGGTGGTGGTGGTTGTGAGGTGACTTGTGAAGCAGTGCGTGCTAGGCCAGTGCTGGTTGCCTGGCTGCTCTTGGCAGCTGTGAGGTGAGTGCTGCGTGAGCTGTCGCAGGCATGTGTCAGTGTGGGAAGGTGCTGTTTGTGCTTGGGAGGTGCCTTTTGGTGTGGCCATTGGTGCTGTGGCTGGTGCCTTGTGTCCCAGGGTGTGCGAGGCCAGAGCTGGAGGCAGCATTGTGAGGTCACTTGTGCCTCTGTGCCTTGGCGGGCAGTGCTAGGGTGTTGGCTGCTGCTGGTGGTGGTGGTTGTGAGGTGACTTGTGAAGCAGTGCGTGCTAGGCCAGTGCTGCTTGACTGGCTGCTTCTGGCAGCTGTGAGGTGAGTGCTGCGTGAGGCCCTGGCAGGCATGTGTGTCAGTGTGGGAAGGTGCTGTTTGTGCTTGGGAGGTGCCTTTTGGTGTGGCCATTGGTGCTGTGGCTGGTGCCTTGTGTCCCAGGGTGTGAGAGGCCAGAGCTGGAGGCAGCATTGTGAGGTCACTTGTGCCTCTGTGCCTTGTCAGGCAGTGCTAGGGTGTTGGCTGCTGCTGGTGGTGGTGGTTGTGAGGTGACTTGTGAAGCAGTGTGTGCTAGGCCAGTGCTGGTTGCCTGGCTGCTCTTGGCAGCTGTGAGGTGAGTGCTGCGTGAGGCCCTGGCAGGCATGTGTCAGTGTGGGAAGGTGCTGTTTGTGCTTGGGAGGTGCCTTTTGGTGTGGCCATTGGTGCTGTGGCTGGTGCCTTGTGTCCCAGGGTGTGCGAGGCCAGAGCTGGAGGCAGCATTGTGAGGTCACTTGTGCCTCTGTGCCTTGGCGGGCAGTGCTAGGGTGTTGGCTGCTGCTGGTGGTGGTGGTTGTGAGGTGACTTGTGAAGCAGTGCGTGCTAGGCCAGTGCTAGTTGCCTGGCTGCTCTTGGCAGCTGTGAGGTGAGTGCTGCGTGAGCTGTCGCAGGCATGTGTCAGTGTGGGAAGGTGCTGTTTGTGCTTGGGAGGTGCCTTTTGGTGTGGCCATTGGTGCTGTGGCTGTTGCCTTGTGTCCCAGGGTGTGCGAGGCCAGAGCTGGAGGCAGCATTGTGAGGTCACTTGTGCCTCTGTGCCTTGGCAGGCAGTGCTAGGGTGTTGGCTGCTGGTGGTGGTGGTGGTTGTGAGGTGACTTGTGAAGCAGTGCGTGCTAGGCCAGTGCTGGTTGCCTGGCTGCTCTTGGCAGCTGTGAGGTGAGTGCTGCGTGAGCCGTCGCAGGCATGTGTCAGTGTGGGAAGGTGCTGTTTGTGCTTGGGAGGTGCCTTTTGGTGTGGCCATTGGTGCTGTGGCTGGTGCCTTGTGTCCCGGGGTGTGCGAGGCCAGAGCTGGAGGCAGCATTGTGAGGTCACTTGTGCCTCTGTGCCTTGGCAGGCAGTGCTAGGGTGTTGGCTGCTGCTGGTGGTGGTGGTTGTGAGGTGACTTGTGAAGCAGTGTGTGCTAGGCCAGTGCTGGTTGCCTGGCTGCTCTTGGCAGCTGTGAGGTGAGTGCTGCGTGAGCTGTCGCAGGCATGTGTCAGTGTGGGAAGGTGCTGTTTGTGCTTGGGAGGTGCCTTTTGGTGTGGCCATTGGTGCTGTGGCTGGTGCCTTGTGTCCCAGGGTGTGCGAGGCCAGAGCTGGAGGCAGCATTGTGAGGTCACTTGTGCCTCTGTGCCTTGGCGGGCAGTGCTAGGGTGTTGGCTGCTGCTGGTGGTGGTGGTTGTGAGGTCACTTGTGAAGCAGTGCGTGCTAGGCCAGTGCTGGTTGCCTGGCTGCTCTTGGCAGCTGTGAGGTGAGTGCTGCGTGAGGCCCTGGCAGGCATGTGTGTCAGTGTGGGAAGGTGCTGTTTGTGCTTGGGAGGTGCCTTTTGGTGTGGCCATTGGTGCTGTGGCTGGTGCCTTGTGTCCCAGGGTGTGAGAGGCCAGAGCTGGAGGCAGCATTGTGAGGTCACTTGTGCCTCTGTGCCTTGTCAGGCAGTGCTAGGGTGTTGGCTGCTGCTGGTGGTGGTGGTTGTGAGGTGACTTGTGAAGCAGTGTGTGCTAGGCCAGTGCTGGTTGCCTGGCTGCTCTTGGCAGCTGTGAGGTGAGTGCTGCGTGAGGCCCTGGCAGGCATGTGTCAGTGTGGGAAGGTGCTGTTTGTGCTTGGGAGGTGCCTTTTGGTGTGGCCATTGGTGCTGTGGCTGGTGCCTTGTGTCCCAGGGTGTGCGAGGCCAGAGCTGGAGGCAGCATTGTGAGGTCACTTGTGCCTCTGTGCCTTGGCGGGCAGTGCTAGGGTGTTGGCGGCTGCTGGTGGTGGTGGTTGTGAGGTGACTTGTTAAGCAGTGCGTGCTAGGCCAGTGCTAGTTGCCTGGCTGCTCTTGGCAGCTGTGAGGTGAGTGCTGCGTGAGCCGTCGCAGGCATGTGTCAGTGTGGGAAGGTGCTGTTTGTGCTTGGGAGGTGCCTTTTGGTGTGGCCATTGGTGCTGTGGCTGGTGCCTTGTGTCCCAGGGTGTGCGAGGCCAGAGCTGGAGGCAGCATTGTGAGGTCACTTGTGCCTCTGTGCCTTGGCAGGCAGTGCTAGGGTGTTGGCTGCTGCTGGTGGTGGTGGTTGTGAGGTGACTTGTGAAGCAGTGTGTGCTAGGCCAGTGCTGGTTGCCTGGCTGCTCTTGGCAGCTGTGAGGTGAGTGCTGCGTGAGCCGTCGCAGGCATGTGTCAGTGTGGGAAGGTGCTGTTTGTGCTTGGGAGGTGCCTTTTGGTGTGGCCATTGGTGCTGTGGCTGGTGCCTTGTGTCCCAGGGTGTGCGAGGCCAGAGCTGGAGGCAGCATTGTGAGGTCACTTGTGCCTCTGTGCCTTGGCGGGCAGTGCTAGGGTGTTGGCTGCTGCTGGTGGTGGTGGTTGTGAGGTGACTTGTGAAGCAGTGCGTGCTAGGCCAGTGTTAGTTGCCTGGCTGCTCTTGGCAGCTGTGAGGTGAGTGCTGCGTGAGCTGTCGCAGGCATGTGTCAGTGTGGGAAGGTGCTGTTTGTGCTTGGGAGGTGCCTTTTGGTGTGGCCATTGGTGCTGTGGCTGGTGCCTTGTGTCCCAGGGTGTGCGAGGCCAGAGCTGGAGGCAGCATTGTGAGGTCACTTGTGCCTCTGTGCCTTGGCAGGCAGTGCTAGGGTGTTGGCTGCTGGTGGTGGTGGTGGTTGTGAGGTGACTTGTGAAGCAGTGCGTGCTAGGCCAGTGCTGGTTGCCTGGCTGCTCTTGGCAGCTGTGAGGTGAGTGCTGCGTGAGCCGTCGCAGGCATGTGTCAGTGTGGGAAGGTGCTGTTTGTGCTTGGGAGGTGCCTTTTGGTGTGGCCATTGGTGCTGTGGCTGGTGCCTTGTGTCCCGGGGTGTGCGAGGCCAGAGCTGGAGGCAGCATTGTGAGGTCACTTGTGCCTCTGTGCCTTGGCAGGCAGTGCTAGGGTGTTGGCTGCTGCTGGTGGTGGTGGTTGTGAGGTGACTTGTGAAGCAGTGCGTGCTAGGCCAGTGCTGGTTGCCTGGCTGCTCTTGGCAGCTGTGAGGTGAGTGCTGCGTGAGCTGTCGCAGGCATGTGTCAGTGTGGGAAGGTGCTGTTTGTGCTTGGGAGGTGCCTTTTGGTGTGGCCATTGGTGCTGTGGCTGGTGCCTTGTGTCCCAGGGTGTGCGAGGCCAGAGCTGGAGGCAGCATTGTGAGGTCACTTGTGCCTCTGTGCCTTGGCGGGCAGTGCTAGGGTGTTGGCTGCTGCTGGTGGTGGTGGTTGTGAGGTCACTTGTGAAGCAGTGCGTGCTAGGCCAGTGCTGGTTGCCTGGCTGCTCTTGGCAGCTGTGAGGTGAGTGCTGCGTGAGGCCCTGGCAGGCATGTGTGTCAGTGTGGGAAGGTGCTGTTTGTGCTTGGGAGGTGCCTTTTGGTGTGGCCATTGGTGCTGTGGCTGGTGCCTTGTGTCCCAGGGTGTGAGAGGCCAGAGCTGGAGGCAGCATTGTGAGGTCACTTGTGCCTCTGTGCCTTGTCAGGCAGTGCTAGGGTGTTGGCTGCTGCTGGTGGTGGTGGTTGTGAGGTGACTTGTGAAGCAGTGTGTGCTAGGCCAGTGCTGGTTGCCTGGCTGCTCTTGGCAGCTGTGAGGTGAGTGCTGCGTGAGGCCCTGGCAGGCATGTGTCAGTGTGGGAAGGTGCTGTTTGTGCTTGGGAGGTGCCTTTTGGTGTGGCCATTGGTGCTGTGGCTGGTGCCTTGTGTCCCAGGGTGTGCGAGGCCAGAGCTGGAGGCAGCATTGTGAGGTCACTTGTGCCTCTGTGCCTTGGCGGGCAGTGCTAGGGTGTTGGCGGCTGCTGGTGGTGGTGGTTGTGAGGTGACTTGTTAAGCAGTGCGTGCTAGGCCAGTGCTAGTTGCCTGGCTGCTCTTGGCAGCTGTGAGGTGAGTGCTGCGTGAGCCGTCGCAGGCATGTGTCAGTGTGGGAAGGTGCTGTTTGTGCTTGGGAGGTGCCTTTTGGTGTGGCCATTGGTGCTGTGGCTGGTGCCTTGTGTCCCAGGGTGTGCGAGGCCAGAGCTGGAGGCAGCATTGTGAGGTCACTTGTGCCTCTGTGCCTTGGCAGGCAGTGCTAGGGTGTTGGCTGCTGCTGGTGGTGGTGGTTGTGAGGTGACTTGTGAAGCAGTGTGTGCTAGGCCAGTGCTGGTTGCCTGGCTGCTCTTGGCAGCTGTGAGGTGAGTGCTGCGTGAGGCCCTGGCAGGCATGTGTCAGTGTGGGAAGGTGCTGTTTGTGCTTGGGAGGTGCCTTTTGGTGTGGCCATTGGTGCTGTGGCTGGTGCCTTGTGTCCCAGGGTGTGCGAGGCCAGAGCTGGAGGCAGCATTGTGAGGTCACTTGTGCCTCTGTGCCTTGGCGGGCAGTGCTAGGGTGTTGGCTGCTGGTGGTGGTGGTGGTTGTGAGGTGACTTGTGAAGCAGTGCGTGCTAGGCCAGTGCTAGTTGCCTGGCTGCTCTTGGCAGCTGTGAGGTGAGTGCTGCGTGAGCTGTCGCAGGCATGTGTCAGTGTGGGAAGGTGCTGTTTGTGCTTGGGAGGTGCCTTTTGGTGTGGCCATTGGTGCTGTGGCTGTTGCCTTGTGTCCCAGGGTGTGCGAGGCCAGAGCTGGAGGCAGCATTGTGAGGTCACTTGTGCCTCTGTGCCTTGGCAGGCAGTGCTAGGGTGTTGGCTGCTGGTGGTGGTGGTGGTTGTGAGGTGACTTGTGAAGCAGTGTGTGCTAGGCCAGTGCTGGTTGCCTGGCTGCTCTTGGCAGCTGTGAGGTGAGTGCTGCGTGAGCCGTCGCAGGCATGTGTCAGTGTGGGAAGGTGCTGTTTGTGCTTGGGAGGTGCCTTTTGGTGTGGCCATTGGTGCTGTGGCTGGTGCCTTGTGTCCCAGGGTGTGCGAGGCCAGAGCTGGAGGCAGCATTGTGAGGTCACTTGTGCCTCTGTGCCTTGTCAGGCAGTGCTAGGGTGTTGGCTGCTGGTGGTGGTGGTGGTTGTGAGGTGACTTGTGAAGCAGTGCGTGCTAGGCCAGTGCTGGTTGCCTGGCTGCTCTTGGCAGCTGTGAGGTGAGTGCTGCGTGAGCTGTCGCAGGCATGTGTCAGTGTGGGAAGGTGCTGTTTGTGCTTGGGAGGTGCCTTTTGGTGTGGCCATTGGTGCTGTGGCTGGTGCCTTGTGTCCCAGGGTGTGAGAGGCCAGAGCTGGAGGCAGCATTGTGAGGTCACTTGTGCCTCTGTGCCTTGTCAGGCAGTGCTAGGGTGTTGGCTGCTGCTGGTGGTGGTGGTTGTGAGGTCACTTGTGAAGCAGTGCGTGCTAGGCCAGTGCTGGTTGCCTGGCTGCTCTTGGCAGCTGTGAGGTGAGTGCTGCGTGAGGCCCTGGCAGGCATGTGTCAGTGTGGGAAGGTGCTGTTTGTGCTTGGGAGGTGCCTTTTGGTGTGGCCATTGGTGCTGTGGCTGGTGCCTTGTGTCCCAGGGTGTGCGAGGCCAGAGCTGGAGGCAGCATTGTGAGGTCACTTGTGCCTCTGTGCCTTGGCGGGCAGTGCTAGGGTGTTGGCTGCTGCTGGTGGTGGTGGTTGTGAGGTGACTTGTGAAGCAGTGCGTGCTAGGCCAGTGCTGGTTGCCTGGCTGCTCTTGGCAGCTGTGAGGTGAGTGCTGCGTGAGCCGTCGCAGGCATGTGTCAGAGTGGGAAGGTGCTGTTTGTGCTTGGGAGGTGCCTTTTGGTGTGGCCATTGGTGCTGTGGCTGTTGCCTTGTGTCCCAGGGTGTGCGAGGCCAGAGCTGGAGGCAGCATTGTGAGGTCACTTGTGCCTCTGTGCCTTGTCAGGCAGTGCTAGGGTGTTGGCTGCTGCTGGTGGTGGTGGTTGTGAGGTGACTTGTGAAGCAGTGTGTGCTAGGCCAGTGCTGGTTGCCTGGCTGCTCTTGGCAGCTGTGAGGTGAGTGCTGCGTGAGGCCCTGGCAGGCATGTGTCAGTGTGGGAAGGTGCTGTTTGTGCTTGGGAGGTGCCTTTTGGTGTGGCCATTGGTGCTGTGGCTGGTGCCTTGTGTCCCAGGGTGTGCGAGGCCAGAGCTGGAGGCAGCATTGTGAGGTCACTTGTGCCTCTGTGCCTTGGCGGGCAGTGCTAGGGTGTTGGCGGCTGCTGGTGGTGGTGGTTGTGAGGTGACTTGTTAAGCAGTGCGTGCTAGGCCAGTGCTAGTTGCCTGGCTGCTCTTGGCAGCTGTGAGGTGAGTGCTGCGTGAGCCGTCGCAGGCATGTGTCAGTGTGGGAAGGTGCTGTTTGTGCTTGGGAGGTGCCTTTTGGTGTGGCCATTGGTGCTGTGGCTGGTGCCTTGTGTCCCAGGGTGTGCGAGGCCAGAGCTGGAGGCAGCATTGTGAGGTCACTTGTGCCTCTGTGCCTTGGCAGGCAGTGCTAGGGTGTTGGCTGCTGCTGGTGGTGGTGGTTGTGAGGTGACTTGTGAAGCAGTGTGTGCTAGGCCAGTGCTGGTTGCCTGGCTGCTCTTGGCAGCTGTGAGGTGAGTGCTGCGTGAGGCCCTGGCAGGCATGTGTGTCAGTGTGGGAAGGTGCTGTTTGTGCTTGGGAGGTGCCTTTTGGTGTGGCCATTGGTGCTGTGGCTGGTGCCTTGTGTCCCAGGGTGTGCGAGGCCAGAGCTGGAGGCAGCATTGTGAGGTCACTTGTGCCTCTGTGCCTTGGCGGGCAGTGCTAGGGTGTTGGCTGCTGGTGGTGGTGGTGGTTGTGAGATGACTTGTGAAGCAGTGTGTGCTAGGCCAGTGCTGGTTGCCTGGCTGCTCTTGGCAGCTGTGAGGTGAGTGCTGCATGAGCCGTCGCAGGCATGTGTGAGTGTGGGAAGGTGCTGTTTGTGCTTGGGAGGTGCCTTTTGGTGTGGCCATTGGTGCTGTGGCTGGTGCCTTGTGTCCCAGGGGGTGAGAGGCCAGAGCTGGAGGCAGCATTGTGAGGTCACTTGTGCCTCTGTGCCTTGTCAGGCAGTGCTAGGGTGTTGGCTGCTGGTGGTGGTGGTGGTTGTGAGGTGACTTGTGAAGCAGTGCGTGCTAGGCCAGTTCTGGTTGCCTGGCTGCTCTTGGCAGCTGTGAGGTGAGTGCTGCGTGAGCCGTCGCAGGCATGTGTCAGTGTGGGAAGGTGCTGTTTGTGCTTGGGAGGTGCCTTTTGGTGTGGCCATTGGTGCTGTGGCTGGTGCCTTGTGTCCCAGGGTGTGCGAGGCCAGAGCTGGAGGCAGCATTGTGCGGTCACTTGTGCCTGTGTGCCTTGTCGGGCAGTGCTAGGGTGTTGGCTGCTGCTGGTGGTGGTGGTTGTGAGGTGACTTGTGAAGCAGTGCGTGCTAGGCCAGTGCTGGTTGCCTGGCTGCTCTTGGCAGCTGTGAGGTGAGTGCTGCGTGAGGCCCTGGCAGGCATGTGTCAGTGTGGGAAGGTGCTGTTTGTGCTTGGGAGGTGCCTTTTGGTGTGGCCATTGGTGCTGTGGCTGGTGCCTTGTGTCCCAGGGTGTGCGAGGCCAGAGCTGGAGGCAGCATTGTAAGGTCACATGTGCCTCTGTGCCTTGTCGGGCAGTGCTAGGGTGTTGGCTGCTGCTGGTGGTGGTGGTTGTGAGGTGACTTGTGAAGCAGTGCGTGCTAGGCCAGTGCTGGCTGCCTGGCTGCTCTTGGCAGCTGTGAGGTGAGTGCTGCGTGAGGCCCTGGCAGGCATGTGTCAGTGTGGGAAGGTGCTGTTTGTGCTTGGGAGGTGCCTTTTGGTGTGGCCATTGGTGCTGTGGCTGGTGCCTTGTGTCCCAGGGTGTGCGAGGCCAAAGCTGGAGGCAGCATTGTGAGGTCACTTGTGCCTCTGTGCCTTGTCAGGCAGTGCTAGGGTGTTGGCTGCTGGTGGTGGTGGTGGTTGTGAGGTGACTTGTGAAGCAGTGTGTGCTAGGCCAGTGCTGGTTGCCTGGCTGCTCTTGGCAGCTGTGAGGTGAGTGCTGCGTGAGGCCCTGGCAGGCATGTGTCAGTGTGGGAAGGTGCTGTTTGTGCTTGGGAGGTGCCTTTTGGTGTGGCCATTGGTGCTGTGGCTGGTGCCTTGTGTCCCAGGGTGTGCGAGGCCAGAGCTGGAGGCAGCATTGTGAGGTCACTTGTGCCTCTGTGCCTTGTCGGGCAGTGCTAGGGTGTTGGCTGCTGCTGGTGGTGGTGGTTGTGAGGTGACTTGTGAAGCAGTGCGTGCTAGGCCAGTGCTAGTTGCCTGGCTGCTCTTGGCAGCTGTGAGGTGAGTGCTGCGTGAGCTGTCGCAGGCATGTGTCAGTGTGGGAAGGTGCTGTTTGTGCTTGGGAGGTGCCTTTTGGTGTGGCCATTGGTGCTGTGGCTGGTGCCTTGTGTCCCAGGGTGTGCGAGGCCAGAGCTGGAGGCAGCATTGTGAGGTCACTTGTGCCTCTGTGCCTTGGCGGGCAGTGCTAGGGTGTTGGCTGCTGCTGGTGGTGGTGGTTGTGAGGTGACTTGTGAAGCAGTGCGTGCTAGGCCAGTGCTGGTTGCCTGGCTGCTCTTGGCAGCTGTGAGGTGAGTGCTGCGTGAGCCGTCGCAGGCATGTGTCAGAGTGGGAAGGTGCTCTTTGTGCTTGGGAGGTGCCTTTTGGTGTGGCCATTGGTGCTGTGGCTGTTGCCTTGTGTCCCAGGGTGTGCGAGGCCAGAGCTGGAGGCAGCATTGTGAGGTCACTTGTGCCTCCGTGCCTTGGCGGGCAGTGCTAGGGTGTTGGCTGCTGGTGGTGGTGGTGGTTGTGAGGTGACTTGTGAAGCAGTGTGTGCTAGGCCAGTGCTGGTTGCCTGGCTGCTCTTGGCAGCTGTGAGGTGAGTGCTGCGTGAGCCGTCGCAGGCATGTGTCAGTGTGGGAAGGTGCTGTTTGTGCTTGGGAGGTGCCTTTTGGTGTGGCCATTGGTGCTGTGGCTGGTGCCTTGTGTCCCAGGGTGTGAGAGGCCAGAGCTGGAGGCAGCATTGTGAGGTCACTTGTGCCTCTGTGCCTTGGCAGGCAGTGCTAGGGTGTTGGCTGCTGGTGGTGGTGGTGGTTGTGAGGTGACTTGTGAAGCAGTGCGTGCTAGGCCAGTGCTGGTTGCCTGGCTGCTCTTGGCAGCTGTGAGGTGAGTGCTGCGTGAGCTGTCGCAGGCATGTGTCAGTGTGGGAAGGTGCTGTTTGTGCTTGGGAGGTGCCTTTTGGTGTGGCCATTGGTGCTGTGGCTGGTGCCTTGTGTGCCAGGGTGTGCGAGGCCAGAGCTGGAGGCAGCATTGTGAGGTCACTTGTGCCTCTGTGCCTTGGCGGGCAGTGCTAGGGTGTTGGCTGCTGGTGGTGGTGGTGGTTGTGAGGTGACTTGTGAAGCAGTGTGTGCTAGGCCAGTGCTGGTTGCCTGGCTGCTCTTGGCAGCTGTGAGGTGAGTGCTGCGTGAGGCCCTGGCAGGCATGTGTCAGTGTGGGAAGGTGCTGTTTGTGCTTGGGAGGTGCCTTTTGGTGTGGCCATTGGTGCTGTGGCTGGTGCCTTGTGTCCCAGGGGGTGAGAGGCCAGAGCTGGAGGCAGCATTGTGAGGTCACTTGTGCCTCTGTGCCTTGTCAGGCAGTGCTAGGGTGTTGGCTGCTGGTGGTGGTGGTGGTTGTGAGGTGACTTGTGAAGCAGTGCGTGCTAGGCCAGTTCTGGTTGCCTGGCTGCTCTTGGCAGCTGTGAGGTGAGTGCTGCGTGAGCCGTCGCAGGCATGTGTCAGTGTGGGAAGGTGCTGTTTGTGCTTGGGAGGTGCCTTTTGGTGTGGCCATTGGTGCTGTGGCTGGTGCCTTGTGTCCCAGGGTGTGCGAGGCCAGAGCTGGAGGCAGCATTGTGCGGTCACTTGTGCCTCTGTGCCTTGTCGGGCAGTGCTAGGGTGTTGGCTGCTGCTGGTGGTGGTGGTTGTGAGGTGACTTGTGAAGCAGTGCGTGCTAGGCCAGTGCTGGTTGCCTGGCTGCTCTTGGCAGCTGTGAGGTGAGTGCTGCGTGAGGCCCTGGCAGGCATGTGTCAGTGTGGGAAGGTGCTGTTTGTGCTTGGGAGGTGCCTTTTGGTGTGGCCATTGGTGCTGTGGCTGGTGCCTTGTGTCCCAGGGTGTGCGAGGCCAGAGCTGGAGGCAGCATTGTAAGGTCACATGTGCCTCTGTGCCTTGTCGGGCAGTGCTAGGGTGTTGGCTGCTGCTGGTGGTGGTGGTTGTGAGGTGACTTGTGAAGCAGTGCGTGCTAGGCCAGTGCTGGCTGCCTGGCTGCTCTTGGCAGCTGTGAGGTGAGTGCTGCGTGAGGCCCTGGCAGGCATGTGTCAGTGTGGGAAGGTGCTGTTTGTGCTTGGGAGGTGCCTTTTGGTGTGGCCATTGGTGCTGTGGCTGGTGCCTTGTGTCCCAGGGTGTGCGAGGCCAAAGCTGGAGGCAGCATTGTGAGGTCACTTGTGCCTCTGTGCCTTGTCAGGCAGTGCTAGGGTGTTGGCTGCTGCTGGTGGTGGTGGTTGTGAGGTGACTTGTGAAGCAGTGTGTGCTAGGCCAGTGCTGGTTGCCTGGCTGCTCTTGGCAGCTGTGAGGTGAGTGCTGCGTGAGGCCCTGGCAGGCATGTGTCAGTGTGGGAAGGTGCTGTTTGTGCTTGGGAGGTGCCTTTTGGTGTGGCCATTGGTGCTGTGGCTGGTGCCTTGTGTCCCAGGGTGTGCGAGGCCAGAGCTGGAGGCAGCATTGTGAGGTCACTTGTGCCTCTGTGCCTTGTCGGGCAGTGCTAGGGTGTTGGCTGCTGCTGGTGGTGGTGGTTGTGAGGTGACTTGTGAAGCAGTGTGTGCTAGGCCAGTGCTGGTTGCCTGGCTGCTCTTGGCAGCTGTGAGGTGAGTGCTGTGTGAGCCGTCGCAGGCATGTGTCAGTGTGGGAAGGTGCTGTTTGTGCTTGGGAGGTGCCTTTTGGTGTGGCCATTGGTGCTGTGGCTGGTGTCTTGTGTCCCAGGGTGTGCGAGGCCAGAGCTGGAGGCAGCATTGTGAGGTCACTTGTGCCTCTGTGCCTTGGCAGGCAGTGCTAGGGTGTTGGCTGCTGGTGGTGGTGGTGGTTGTGAGGTGACTTGTGAAGCAGTGTGTGCTAGGCCAGTGCTGGTTGCCTGGCTGCTCTTGGCAGCTGTGAGGTGAGTGCTGCGTGAGCCGTCGCAGGCATGTGTGTCAGTGTGGGAAGGTGCTGTTTGTGCTTGGGAGGTGCCTTTTGGTGTGGCCATTGGTGCTGTGGCTGGTGCCTTGTGTCCCAGGGTGTGCGAGGCCAGAGCTGGAGGCAGCATTGTGAGGTCACTTGTGCCTCTGTGCCTTGTCAGGCAGTGCTAGGGTGTTGGCTGCTGGTGGTGGTGGTGGTTGTGAGGTGACTTGTGAAGCAGTGCGTGCTAGGCCAGTGCTGGTTGCCTGGCTGCTCTTGGCAGCTGTGAGGTGAGTGCTGCGTGAGCTGTCGCAGGCATGTGTCAGTGTGGGAAGGTGCTGTTTGTGCTTGGGAGGTGCCTTTTGGTGTGGCCATTGGTGCTGTGGCTGGTGCCTTGTGTCCCAGGGTGTGCGAGGCCAGAGCTGGAGGCAGCATTGTGAGGTCACTTGTGCCTCTGTGCCTTGGCAGGCAGAGCTAGGGTGTTGGCTGCTGGTGGTGGTGGTGGTTGTGAGGTCACTTGTGAAGCAGTGCGTGCTAGGCCAGTGCTGGTTGCCTGGCTGCTCTTGGCAGCTGTGAGGTGAGTGCTGCGTGAGCCGTTGCAGGCATGTGTCAGTGTGGGAAGGTGCTGTTTGTGCTTGGGAGGTGCCTTTTGGTGTGGCCATTGGTGCTGTGGCTGGTGCCTTGTGTCCCAGGGTGTGAGAGGGCAGAGCTGGAGGCAGCATTGTGAGGTCACTTGTGCCTCTGTGCCTTGGCGGGCAGTGCTAGGGTGTTGGCTGCTGCTGGTGGTGGTGGTTGTGAGGTGACTTGTGAAGCAGTGCGTGCTAGGCCAGTGCTGGCTGCCTGGCTGCTCTTGGCAGCTGTGAGGTGAGTGCTGCGTGAGGCCCTGGCAGGCATGTGTCAGTGTGGGAAGGTGCTGTTTGTGCTTGGGAGGTGCCTTTTGGTGTGGCCATTGGTGCTGTGGCTGGTGCCTTGTGTCCCAGGGTGTGCGAGGCCAGAGCTGGAGGCAGCATTGTGAGGTCACTTGTGCCTCTGTGCCTTGGCAGGCAGAGCTAGGGTGTTGGCTGCTGCTGGTGGTGGTGGTTGTGAGGTCACTTGTGAAGCAGTGCGTGCTAGGCCAGTTCTGGTTGCCTGGCTGCTCTTGGCAGCTGTGAGGTGAGTGCTGCGTGAGCCGTCGCAGGCATGTGTCAGTGTGGGAAGGTGCTGTTTGTGCTTGGGAGGTGCCTTTTGGTGTGGCCATTGGTGCTGTGGCTGGTGCCTTGTGTCCCAGGGTGTGCGAGGCCAGAGCTGGAGGCAGCATTGTGAGGTCACTTGTGCCTCTGTGCCTTGTCGGGCAGTGCTAGGGTGTTGGCTGCTGGTGGTGGTGGTGGTGGTTGTGAGGTGACTTGTGAAGCAGTGCGTGCTAGGCCAGTGCTGGCTGCCTGGCTGCTCTTGGCAGCTGTGAGGTGAGTGCTGCGTGAGGCCCTGGCAGGCATGTGTCAGTGTGGGAAGGTGCTGTTTGTGCTTGGGAGGTGCCTTTTGGTGTGGCCATTGGTGCTGTGCCTGGTGCCTTGTGTCCCAGGGTGTGCGAGGCCAGAGCTGGAGGCAGCATTGTGAGGTCACTTGTGCCTCTGTGCCTTGGCGGGCAGTGCTAGGGTGTTGGCTGCTGGTGGTGGTGGTGGTTGTGAGGTGACTTGTGAAGCAGTGCGTGCTAGGCCAGTGCTGGTTGCCTGGCTGCTCTTGGCAGCTGTGAGGTGAGTGCTGCGTGAGCTGTCGCAGGCATGTGTCAGTGTGGGAAGGTGCTGTTTGTGCTTGGGAGGTGCCTTTTGGTGTGGCCATTGGTGCTGTGGCTGGTGCCTTGTGTCCCAGGGTGTGCGAGGCCAGAGCTGGAGGCAGCATTGTGAGGTCACTTGTGCCTCTGTGCCTTGGCGGGCAGTGCTAGGGTGTTGGCTGCTGGTGGTGGTGGTGGTTGTGAGGTGACTTGTGAAGCAGTGCGTGCTAGGCCAGTGCTGGTTGCCTGGCTGCTCTTGGCAGCTGTGAGGTGAGTGCTGCGTGAGGCCCTGGCAGGCATGTGTCAGTGTGGGAAGGTGCTGTTTGTGCTTGGGAGGTGCCTTTTGGTGTGGCCATTGGTGCTGTGGCTGGTGCCTTGTGTCCCAGGGTGTGCGAGGCCAGAGCTGGAGGCAGCATTGTGAGGTCACTTGTGCCTCTGTGCCTTGGCGGGCAGTGCTAGGGTGTTGGCTGCTGGTGGTGGTGGTGGTTGTGAGGTGACTTGTGAAGCAGTGCGTGCTAGGCCAGTGCTGGTTGCCTGGCTGCTCTTGGCAGCTGTGAGGTGAGTGCTGCATGAGCCGTCGCAGGCATGTGTCAGTGTGGGAAGGTGCTGTTTGTGCTTGGGAGGTGCCTTTTGGTGTGGCCATTGGTGCTGTGGCTGGTGCCTTGTGTCCCAGGGGGTGAGAGGCCAGAGCTGGAGGCAGCATTGTGAGGTCACTTGTGCCTCTGTGCCTTGGCAGGCAGTGCTAGGGTGTTGGCTGCTGGTGGTGGTGGTGGTTGTGAGGTGACTTGTGAAGCAGTGTGTGCTAGGCCAGTGCTGGTTGCCTGGCTGCTCTTGGCAGCTGTGAGGTGAGTGCTGCGTGAGCCGTCGCAGGCATGTGTGTCAGTGTGGGAAGGTGCTGTTTGTGCTTGGGAGGTGCCTTTTGGTGTGGCCATTGGTGCTGTGGCTGGTGCCTTGTGTCCCAGGGTGTGCGAGGCCAGAGCTGGAGGCAGCATTGTGAGGTCACTTGTGCCTCTGTGCCTTGTCAGGCAGTGCTAGGGTGTTGGCTGCTGGTGGTGGTGGTGGTTGTGAGGTGACTTGTGAAGCAGTGCGTGCTAGGCCAGTGCTGGTTGCCTGGCTGCTCTTGGCAGCTGTGAGGTGAGTGCTGCGTGAGGCCCTGGCAGGCATGTGTCAGTGTGGGAAGGTGCTGTTTGTGCTTGGGAGGTGCCTTTTGGTGTGGCCATTGGTGCTGTGGCTGGTGCCTTGTGTCCCAGGGTGTGCGAGGCCAGAGCTGGAGGCAGCATTGTGAGGTCACTTGTGCCTCTGTGCCTTGGCGGGCAGTGCTAGGGTGTTGGCTGCTGCTGGTGGTGGTGGTTGTGAGGTGACTTGTGAAGCAGTGCGTGCTAGGCCAGTGCTGGTTGCCTGGCTGCTCTTGGCAGCTGTGAGGTGAGTGCTGCGTGAGCTGTCGCAGGCATGTGTCAGAGTGGGAAGGTGCTGTTTGTGCTTGGGAGGTGCCTTTTGGTGTGGCCATTGGTGCTGTGGCTGGTGTCTTGTGTCCCAGGGTGTGCGAGGCCAGAGCTGGAGGCAGCATTGTGAGGTCACTTGTGCCTCTGTGCCTTGGCAGGCAGTGCTAGGGTGTTGGCTGCTGGTGGTGGTGGTGGTTGTGAGGTGACTTGTGAAGCAGTGTGTGCTAGGCCAGTGCTGGTTGCCTGGCTGCTCTTGGCAGCTGTGAGGTGAGTGCTGCGTGAGCCGTCGCAGGCATGTGTGTCAGTGTGGGAAGGTGCTGTTTGTGCTTGGGAGGTGCCTTTTGGTGTGGCCATTGGTGCTGTGGCTGGTGCCTTGTGTCCCAGGGTGTGCGAGGCCAGAGCTGGAGGCAGCATTGTGAGGTCACTTGTGCCTCTGTGCCTTGTCAGGCAGTGCTAGGGTGTTGGCTGCTGGTGGTGGTGGTGGTTGTGAGGTGACTTGTGAAGCAGTGCGTGCTAGGCCAGTGCTGGTTGCCTGGCTGCTCTTGGCAGCTGTGAGGTGAGTGCTGCGTGAGCTGTCGCAGGCATGTGTCAGTGTGGGAAGGTGCTGTTTGTGCTTGGGAGGTGCCTTTTGGTGTGGCCATTGGTGCTGTGGCTGGTGCCTTGTGTCCCAGGGTGTGCGAGGCCAGAGCTGGAGGCAGCATTGTGAGGTCACTTGTGCCTCTGTGCCTTGGCAGGCAGAGCTAGGGTGTTGGCTGCTGGTGGTGGTGGTGGTTGTGAGGTGACTTGTGAAGCAGTGCGTGCTAGGCCAGTGCTGGTTGCCTGGCTGCTCTTGGCAGCTGTGAGGTGAGTGCTGCGTGAGCCGTTGCAGGCATGTGTCAGTGTGGGAAGGTGCTGTTTGTGCTTGGGAGGTGCCTTTTGGTGTGGCCATTGGTGCTGTGGCTGGTGCCTTGTGTCCCAGGGTGTGAGAGGGCAGAGCTGGAGGCAGCATTGTGAGGTCACTTGTGCCTCTGTGCCTTGGCGGGCAGTGCTAGGGTGTTGGCTGCTGCTGGTGGTGGTGGTTGTGAGGTGACTTGTGAAGCAGTGCGTGCTAGGCCAGTGCTGGCTGCCTGGCTGCTCTTGGCAGCTGTGAGGTGAGTGCTGCGTGAGGCCCTGGCAGGCATGTGTCAGTGTGGGAAGGTGCTGTTTGTGCTTGGGAGGTGCCTTTTGGTGTGGCCATTGGTGCTGTGGCTGGTGCCTTGTGTCCCAGGGTGTGCGAGGCCAGAGCTGGAGGCAGCATTGTGAGGTCACTTGTGCCTCTGTGCCTTGGCAGGCAGAGCTAGGGTGTTGGCTGCTGCTGGTGGTGGTGGTTGTGAGGTCACTTGTGAAGCAGTGCGTGCTAGGCCAGTTCTGGTTGCCTGGCTGCTCTTGGCAGCTGTGAGGTGAGTGCTGCGTGAGCCGTCGCAGGCATGTGTCAGTGTGGGAAGGTGCTGTTTGTGCTTGGGAGGTGCCTTTTGGTGTGGCCATTGGTGCTGTGGCTGGTGCCTTGTGTCCCAGGGTGTGCGAGGCCAGAGCTGGAGGCAGCATTGTGAGGTCACTTGTGCCTCTGTGCCTTGTCGGGCAGTGCTAGGGTGTTGGCTGCTGGTGGTGGTGGTGGTGGTTGTGAGGTGACTTGTGAAGCAGTGCGTGCTAGGCCAGTGCTGGCTGCCTGGCTGCTCTTGGCAGCTGTGAGGTGAGTGCTGCGTGAGGCCCTGGCAGGCATGTGTCAGTGTGGGAAGGTGCTGTTTGTGCTTGGGAGGTGCCTTTTGGTGTGGCCATTGGTGCTGTGGCTGGTGCCTTGTGTCCCAGGGTGTGCGAGGCCAGAGCTGGAGGCAGCATTGTGAGGTCACTTGTGCCTCTGTGCCTTGGCGGGCAGTGCTAGGGTGTTGGCTGCTGGTGGTGGTGGTGGTTGTGAGGTGACTTGTGAAGCAGTGCGTGCTAGGCCAGTGCTGGTTGCCTGGCTGCTCTTGGCAGCTGTGAGGTGAGTGCTGCGTGAGCTGTCGCAGGCATGTGTCAGTGTGGGAAGGTGCTGTTTGTGCTTGGGAGGTGCCTTTTGGTGTGGCCATTGGTGCTGTGGCTGGTGCCTTGTGTCCCAGGGTGTGCGAGGCCAGAGCTGGAGGCAGCATTGTGAGGTCACTTGTGCCTCTGTGCCTTGGCGGGCAGTGCTAGGGTGTTGGCTGCTGGTGGTGGTGGTGGTTGTGAGGTGACTTGTGAAGCAGTGCGTGCTAGGCCAGTGCTGGTTGCCTGGCTGCTCTTGGCAGCTGTGAGGTGAGTGCTGCGTGAGGCCCTGGCAGGCATGTGTCAGTGTGGGAAGGTGCTGTTTGTGCTTGGGAGGTGCCTTTTGGTGTGGCCATTGGTGCTGTGGCTGGTGCCTTGTGTCCCAGGGTGTGCGAGGCCAGAGCTGGAGGCAGCATTGTGAGGTCACTTGTGCCTCTGTGCCTTGGCGGGCAGTGCTAGGGTGTTGGCTGCTGGTGGTGGTGGTGGTTGTGAGGTGACTTGTGAAGCAGTGCGTGCTAGGCCAGTGCTGGTTGCCTGGCTGCTCTTGGCAGCTGTGAGGTGAGTGCTGCATGAGCCGTCGCAGGCATGTGTCAGTGTGGGAAGGTGCTGTTTGTGCTTGGGAGGTGCCTTTTGGTGTGGCCATTGGTGCTGTGGCTGGTGCCTTGTGTCCCAGGGGGTGAGAGGCCAGAGCTGGAGGCAGCATTGTGAGGTCACTTGTGCCTCTGTGCCTTGGCAGGCAGTGCTAGGGTGTTGGCTGCTGGTGGTGGTGGTGGTTGTGAGGTGACTTGTGAAGCAGTGTGTGCTAGGCCAGTGCTGGTTGCCTGGCTGCTCTTGGCAGCTGTGAGGTGAGTGCTGCGTGAGCCGTCGCAGGCATGTGTGTCAGTGTGGGAAGGTGCTGTTTGTGCTTGGGAGGTGCCTTTTGGTGTGGCCATTGGTGCTGTGGCTGGTGCCTTGTGTCCCAGGGTGTGCGAGGCCAGAGCTGGAGGCAGCATTGTGAGGTCACTTGTGCCTCTGTGCCTTGTCAGGCAGTGCTAGGGTGTTGGCTGCTGGTGGTGGTGGTGGTTGTGAGGTGACTTGTGAAGCAGTGCGTGCTAGGCCAGTGCTGGTTGCCTGGCTGCTCTTGGCAGCTGTGAGGTGAGTGCTGCGTGAGGCCCTGGCAGGCATGTGTCAGTGTGGGAAGGTGCTGTTTGTGCTTGGGAGGTGCCTTTTGGTGTGGCCATTGGTGCTGTGGCTGGTGCCTTGTGTCCCAGGGTGTGCGAGGCCAGAGCTGGAGGCAGCATTGTGAGGTCACTTGTGCCTCTGTGCCTTGGCGGGCAGTGCTAGGGTGTTGGCTGCTGCTGGTGGTGGTGGTTGTGAGGTGACTTGTGAAGCAGTGCGTGCTAGGCCAGTGCTGGTTGCCTGGCTGCTCTTGGCAGCTGTGAGGTGAGTGCTGCGTGAGCTGTCGCAGGCATGTGTCAGAGTGGGAAGGTGCTGTTTGTGCTTGGGAGGTGCCTTTTGGTGTGGCCATTGGTGCTGTGGCTGTTGCCTTGTGTCCCAGGGTGTGCGAGGCCAGAGCTGGAGGCAGCATTGTGAGGTCACTTGTGCCTCCGTGCCTTGTCGGGCAGTGCTAGGGTGTTGGCTGCTGGTGGTGGTGGTGGTTGTGAGGTGACTTGTGAAGCAGTGTGTGCTAGGCCAGTGCTGGTTGCCTGGCTGCTCTTGGCAGCTGTGAGGTGAGTGCTGCGTGAGCCGTCGCAGGCATGTGTCAGTGTGGGAAGGTGCTGTTTGTGCTTGGGAGGTGCCTTTTGGTGTGGCCATTGGTGCTGTGGCTGGTGCCTTGTGTCCCAGGGTGTGAGAGGCCAGAGCTGGAGGCAGCATTGTGAGGTCACTTGTGCCTCTGTGCCTTGGCAGGCAGTGCTAGGGTGTTGGCTGCTGGTGGTGGTGGTGGTTGTGAGGTGACTTGTGAAGCAGTGCGTGCTAGGCCAGTGCTGGTTGCCTGGCTGCTCTTGGCAGCTGTGAGGTGAGTGCTGCGTGAGCTGTCGCAGGCATGTGTCAGTGTGGGAAGGTGCTGTTTGTGCTTGGGAGGTGCCTTTTGGTGTGGCCATTGGTGCTGTGGCTGGTGCCTTGTGTCCCAGGGTGTGCGAGGCCAGAGCTGGAGGCAGCATTGTGAGGTCACTTGTGCCTCTGTGCCTTGGCGGGCAGTGCTAGGGTGTTGGCTGCTGGTGGTGGTGGTGGTTGTGAGGTGACTTGTGAAGCAGTGTGTGCTAGGCCAGTGCTGGTTGCCTGGCTGCTCTTGGCAGCTGTGAGGTGAGTGCTGCATGAGCCGTCGCAGGCATGTGTCAGTGTGGGAAGGTGCTGTTTGTGCTTGGGAGGTGCCTTTTGGTGTGGCCATTGGTGCTGTGGCTGGTGCCTTGTGTCCCAGGGGGTGAGAGGCCAGAGCTGGAGGCAGCATTGTGAGGTCACTTGTGCCTCTGTGCCTTGGCAGGCAGTGCTAGGGTGTTGGCTGCTGGTGGTGGTGGTGGTTGTGAGGTGACTTGTGAAGCAGTGCGTGCTAGGCCAGTTCTGGTTGCCTGGCTGCTCTTGGCAGCTGTGAGGTGAGTGCTGCGTGAGCCGTCGCAGGCATGTGTCAGTGTGGGAAGGTGCTGTTTGTGCTTGGGAGGTGCCTTTTGGTGTGGCCATTGGTGCTGTGGCTGGTGCCTTGTGTCCCAGGGTGTGCGAGGCCAGAGCTGGAGGCAGCATTGTGAGGTCACTTGTGCCTCTGTGCCTTGGCGGGCAGTGCTAGGGTGTTGGCTGCTGGTGGTGGTGGTGGTTGTGAGGTGACTTGTGAAGCAGTGCGTGCTAGGCCAGTGCTGGTTGCCTGGCTGCTCTTGGCAGCTGTGAGATGAGTGCTGCGTGAGGCCCTGGCAGGCATGTGTCAGTGTGGGAAGGTGCTGTTTGTGCTTGGGAGGTGCCTTTTGGTGTGGCCATTGGTGCTGTGGCTGGTGCCTTGTGTCCCAGGGTGTGCGAGGCCAGAGCTGGAGGCAGCATTGTGAGGTCACTTGTGCCTCTGTGCCTTGTCAGGCAGTGCTAGGGTGTTGGCTGCTGGTGGTGGTGGTGGTTGTGAGGTGACTTGTGAAGCAGTGTGTGCTAGGCCAGTGCTGGTTGCCTGGCTGCTCTTGGCAGCTGTGAGGTGAGTGCTGCGTGAGGCCCTGGCAGGCATGTGTCAGTGTGGGAAGGTGCTGTTTGTGCTTGGGAGGTGCCTTTTGGTGTGGCCATTGGTGCTGTGGCTGGTGCCTTGTGTCCCAGGGTGTGCGAGGCCAGAGCTGGAGGCAGCATTGTGAGGTCACTTGTGCCTCTGTGCCTTGGCGGGCAGTGCTAGGGTGTTGGCTGCTGCTGGTGGTGGTGGTTGTGAGGTGACTTGTGAAGCAGTGCGTGCTAGGCCAGTGCTAGTTGCCTGGCTGCTCTTGGCAGCTGTGAGGTGAGTGCTGCGTGAGCTGTCGCAGGCATGTGTCAGTGTGGGAAGGTGCTGTTTGTGCTTGGGAGGTGCCTTTTGGGGTGGCCATTGGTGCTGTGGCTGGTGCCTTGTGTCCCAGGGTGTGCGAGGCCAGAGCTGGAGGCAGCATTGTGAGGTCACTTGTGCCTCTGTGCCTTGGCAGGCAGTGCTAGGGTGTTGGCTGCTGGTGGTGGTGGTGGTTGTGAGGTGACTTGTGAAGCAGTGCGTGCTAGGCCAGTGCTGGTTGCCTGGCTGCTCTTGGCAGCTGTGAAGTGAGTGCTGCGTGAGCTGTCGCAGGCATGTGTCAGTGTGGGAAGGTGCTGTTTGTGCTTGGGAGGTGCCTTTTGGTGTGGCCATTGGTGCTGTGGCTGGTGCCTTGTGTCCCAGGGTGTGCGAGGCCAGAGCTGGAGGCAGCATTGTGAGGTCACTTGTGCCTCTGTGCCTTGGCAGGCAGAGCTAGGGTGTTGGCTGCTGGTGGTGGTGGTGGTTGTGAGGTCACTTGTGAAGCAGTGCGTGCTAGGCCAGTGCTGGTTGCCTGGCTGCTCTTGGCAGCTGTGAGGTGAGTGCTGCGTGAGCCGTTGCAGGCATGTGTCAGTGTGGGAAGGTGCTGTTTGTCCTTGGGAGGTGCCTTTTGGTGTGGCCATTGGTGCTGTGGCTGGTGCCTTGTGTCCCAGGGTGTGAGAGGGCAGAGCTGGAGGCAGCATTGTGAGGTCACTTGTGCCTCTGTGCCTTGGCGGGCAGTGCTAGGGTGTTGGCTGCTGCTGGTGGTGGTGGTTGTGAGGTGACTTGTGAAGCAGTGCGTGCTAGGCCAGTGCTGGCTGCCTGGCTGCTCTTGGCAGCTGTGAGGTGAGTGCTGCGTGAGGCCCTGGCAGGCATGTGTCAGTGTGGGAAGGTGCTGTTTGTGCTTGGGAGGTGCCTTTTGGTGTGGCCATTGGTGCTGTGGCTGGTGCCTTGTGTCCCAGGGTGTGCGAGGCCAGAGCTGGAGGCAGCATTGTGAGGTCACTTGTGCCTCTGTGCCTTGGCAGGCAGAGCTAGGGTGTTGGCTGCTGCTGGTGGTGGTGGTT
The DNA here is from genome assembly GCF_028389875.1 of Rhea pennata. NCBI lineage: Eukaryota > Metazoa > Chordata > Aves > Rheiformes > Rheidae > Rhea > Rhea pennata. The sequence continues at coordinate 43,796 of NW_026907609.1, read as the reverse complement.
GTGAGGTCACTTGTGAAGCAGTGCGTGCTAGGCCAGTTCTGGTTGCCTGGCTGCTCTTGGCAGCTGTGAGGTGAGTGCTGCGTGAGCCGTCGCAGGCATGTGTCAGTGTGGGAAGGTGCTGTTTGTGCTTGGGAGGTGCCTTTTGGTGTGGCCATTGGTGCTGTGGCTGGTGCCTTGTGTCCCAGGGTGTGCGAGGCCAGAGCTGGAGGCAGCATTGTGAGGTCACTTGTGCCTCTGTGCCTTGTCGGGCAGTGCTAGGGTGTTGGCTGCTGGTGGTGGTGGTGGTGGTTGTGAGGTGACTTGTGAAGCAGTGCGTGCTAGGCCAGTGCTGGCTGCCTGGCTGCTCTTGGCAGCTGTGAGGTGAGTGCTGCGTGAGGCCCTGGCAGGCATGTGTCAGTGTGGGAAGGTGCTGTTTGTGCTTGGGAGGTGCCTTTTGGTGTGGCCATTGGTGCTGTGGCTGGTGCCTTGTGTCCCAGGGTGTGCGAGGCCAGAGCTGGAGGCAGCATTGTGAGGTCACTTGTGCCTCTGTGCCTTGGCGGGCAGTGCTAGGGTGTTGGCTGCTGGTGGTGGTGGTGGTTGTGAGGTGACTTGTGAAGCAGTGCGTGCTAGGCCAGTGCTGGTTGCCTGGCTGCTCTTGGCAGCTGTGAGGTGAGTGCTGCGTGAGCTGTCGCAGGCATGTGTCAGTGTGGGAAGGTGCTGTTTGTGCTTGGGAGGTGCCTTTTGGTGTGGCCATTGGTGCTGTGGCTGGTGCCTTGTGTCCCAGGGTGTGCGAGGCCAGAGCTGGAGGCAGCATTGTGAGGTCACTTGTGCCTCTGTGCCTTGGCAGGCAGTGCTAGGGTGTTGGCTGCTGCTGGTGGTGGTGGTTGTGAGGTGACTTGTGAAGCAGTGCGTGCTAGGCCAGTGCTGCTTGCCTGGCTGCTCTTGGCAGCTGTGAGGTGAGTGCTGCGTGAGGCCCTGGCAGGCATGTGTGTCAGTGTGGGAAGGTGCTGTTTGTGCTTGGGAGGTGCCTTTTGGTGTGGCCATTGGTGCTGTGGCTGGTGCCTTGTGTCCCAGGGTGTGCGAGGCCAGAGCTGGAGGCAGCATTGTGAGGTCACTTGTGCCTCTGTGCCTTGGCGGGCAGTGCTAGGGTGTTGGCTGCTGCTGGTGGTGGTGGTTGTGAGGTGACTTGTGAAGCAGTGCGTGCTAGGCCAGTGCTGGTTGCCTGGCTGCTCTTGGCAGCTGTGAGGTGAGTGCTGCGTGAGCTGTCGCAGGCATGTGTCAGTGTGGGAAGGTGCTGTTTGTGCTTGGGAGGTGCCTTTTGGTGTGGCCATTGGTGCTGTGGCTGGTGCCTTGTGTCCCAGGGTGTGCGAGGCCAGAGCTGGAGGCAGCATTGTAAGGTCACTTGTGCCTCTGTGCCTTGTCGGGCAGTGCTAGGGTGTTGGCTGCTGGTGGTGGTGGTGGTTGTGAGGTGACTTGTGAAGCAGTGCGTGCTAGGCCAGTGCTGGCTGCCTGGCTGCTCTTGGCAGCTGTGAGGTGAGTGCTGCGTGAGGCCCTGGCAGGCATGTGTCAGTGTGGGAAGGTGCTGTTTGTGCTTGGGAGGTGCCTTTTGGTGTGGCCATTGGTGCTGTGGCTGGTGCCTTGTGTCCCAGGGTGTGCGAGGCCAAAGCTGGAGGCAGCATTGTGAGGTCACTTGTGCCTCTGTGCCTTGTCAGGCAGTGCTAGGGTGTTGGCTGCTGGTGGTGGTGGTGGTTGTGAGGTGACTTGTGAAGCAGTGTGTGCTAGGCCAGTGCTGGTTGCCTGGCTGCTCTTGGCAGCTGTGAGGTGAGTGCTGCGTGAGGCCCTGGCAGGCATGTGTCAGTGTGGGAAGGTGCTGTTTGTGCTTGGGAGGTGCCTTTTGGTGTGGCCATTGGTGCTGTGGCTGGTGCCTTGTGTCCCAGGGTGTGCGAGGCCAGAGCTGGAGGCAGCATTGTGAGGTCACTTGTGCCTCTGTGCCTTGGCGGGCAGTGCTAGGGTGTTGGCTGCTGCTGGTGGTGGTGGTTGTGAGGTGACTTGTGAAGCAGTGCGTGCTAGGCCAGTGCTAGTTGCCTGGCTGCTCTTGGCAGCTGTGAGGTGAGTGCTGCGTGAGCTGTCGCAGGCATGTGTCAGTGTGGGAAGGTGCTGTTTGTGCTTGGGAGGTGCCTTTTGGGGTGGCCATTGGTGCTGTGGCTGGTGCCTTGTGTCCCAGGGTGTGCGAGGCCAGAGCTGGAGGCAGCATTGTGAGGTCACTTGTGCCTCTGTGCCTTGGCAGGCAGTGCTAGGGTGTTGGCTGCTGGTGGTGGTGGTGGTTGTGAGGTGACTTGTGAAGCAGTGTGTGCTAGGCCAGTGCTGGTTGCCTGGCTGCTCTTGGCAGCTGTGAGGTGAGTGCTGCGTGAGGCCCTGGCAGGCATGTGTCAGTGTGGGAAGGTGCTGTTTGTGCTTGGGAGGTGCCTTTTGGTGTGGCCATTGGTGCTGTGGCTGGTGCCTTGTGTCCCAGGGTGTGCGAGGCCAGAGCTGGAGGCAGCATTGTGAGGTCACTTGTGCCTCTGTGCCTTGGCAGGCAGAGCTAGGGTGTTGGCTGCTGGTGGTGGTGGTGGTTGTGAGGTCACTTGTGAAGCAGTGCGTGCTAGGCCAGTTCTGGTTGCCTGGCTGCTCTTGGCAGCTGTGAGGTGAGTGCTGCGTGAGCCGTCGCAGGCATGTGTCAGTGTGGGAAGGTGCTGTTTGTGCTTGGGAGGTGCCTTTTGGTGTGGCCATTGGTGCTGTGGCTGGTGCCTTGTGTCCCAGGGTGTGCGAGGCCAGAGCTGGAGGCAGCATTGTGAGGTCACTTGTGCCTCTGTGCCTTGGCAGGCAGTGCTAGGGTGTTGGCTGCTGGTGGTGGTGGTGGTTGTGAGGTGACTTGTGAAGCAGTGTGTGCTAGGCCAGTGCTGGTTGCCTGGCTGCTCTTGGCAGCTGTGAGGTGAGTGCTGCGTGAGCCGTCGCAGGCATGTGTGTCAGTGTGGGAAGGTGCTGTTTGTGCTTGGGAGGTGCCTTTTGGTGTGGCCATTGGTGCTGTGGCTGGTGCCTTGTGTCCCAGGGTGTGCGAGGCCAGAGCTGGAGGCAGCATTGTGAGGTCACTTGTGCCTCTGTGCCTTGTCAGGCAGTGCTAGGGTGTTGGCTGCTGGTGGTGGTGGTGGTTGTGAGGTGACTTGTGAAGCAGTGCGTGCTAGGCCAGTGCTGGTTGCCTGGCTGCTCTTGGCAGCTGTGAGGTGAGTGCTGCGTGAGGCCCTGGCAGGCATGTGTCAGTGTGGGAAGGTGCTGTTTGTGCTTGGGAGGTGCCTTTTGGTGTGGCCATTGGTGCTGTGGCTGGTGCCTTGTGTCCCAGGGTGTGCGAGGCCAGAGCTGGAGGCAGCATTGTGAGGTCACTTGTGCCTCTGTGCCTTGGCGGGCAGTGCTAGGGTGTTGGCTGCTGCTGGTGGTGGTGGTTGTGAGGTGACTTGTGAAGCAGTGCGTGCTAGGCCAGTGCTGGTTGCCTGGCTGCTCTTGGCAGCTGTGAGGTGAGTGCTGCGTGAGCTGTCGCAGGCATGTGTCAGAGTGGGAAGGTGCTGTTTGTGCTTGGGAGGTGCCTTTTGGTGTGGCCATTGGTGCTGTGGCTGTTGCCTTGTGTCCCAGGGTGTGCGAGGCCAGAGCTGGAGGCAGCATTGTGAGGTCACTTGTGCCTCCGTGCCTTGTCGGGCAGTGCTAGGGTGTTGGCTGCTGGTGGTGGTGGTGGTTGTGAGGTGACTTGTGAAGCAGTGTGTGCTAGGCCAGTGCTGGTTGCCTGGCTGCTCTTGGCAGCTGTGAGGTGAGTGCTGCGTGAGCCGTCGCAGGCATGTGTCAGTGTGGGAAGGTGCTGTTTGTGCTTGGGAGGTGCCTTTTGGTGTGGCCATTGGTGCTGTGGCTGGTGCCTTGTGTCCCAGGGTGTGAGAGGCCAGAGCTGGAGGCAGCATTGTGAGGTCACTTGTGCCTGTGTGCCTTGGCAGGCAGTGCTAGGGTGTTGGCTGCTGGTGGTGGTGGTGGTTGTGAGGTGACTTGTGAAGCAGTGCGTGCTAGGCCAGTGCTGGTTGCCTGGCTGCTCTTGGCAGCTGTGAGGTGAGTGCTGCGTGAGCTGTCGCAGGCATGTGTCAGTGTGGGAAGGTGCTGTTTGTGCTTGGGAGGTGCCTTTTGGTGTGGCCATTGGTGCTGTGGCTGGTGCCTTGTGTCCCAGGGTGTGCGAGGCCAGAGCTGGAGGCAGCATTGTGAGGTCACTTGTGCCTCTGTGCCTTGGCGGGCAGTGCTAGGGTGTTGGCTGCTGGTGGTGGTGGTGGTTGTGAGGTGACTTGTGAAGCAGTGTGTGCTAGGCCAGTGCTGGTTGCCTGGCTGCTCTTGGCAGCTGTGAGGTGAGTGCTGCATGAGCCGTCGCAGGCATGTGTCAGTGTGGGAAGGTGCTGTTTGTGCTTGGGAGGTGCCTTTTGGTGTGGCCATTGGTACTGTGGCTGGTGCCTTGTGTCCCAGGGGGTGAGAGGCCAGAGCTGGAGGCAGCATTGTGAGGTCACTTGTGCCTCTGTGCCTTGGCAGGCAGTGCTAGGGTGTTGGCTGCTGGTGGTGGTGGTGGTTGTGAGGTGACTTGTGAAGCAGTGCGTGCTAGGCCAGTTCTGGTTGCCTGGCTGCTCTTGGCAGCTGTGAGGTGAGTGCTGCGTGAGCCGTCGCAGGCATGTGTCAGTGTGGGAAGGTGCTGTTTGTGCTTGGGAGGTGCCTTTTGGTGTGGCCATTGGTGCTGTGGCTGGTGCCTTGTGTCCCAGGGTGTGCGAGGCCAGAGCTGGAGGCAGCATTGTGAGGTCACTTGTGCCTCTGTGCCTTGGCGGGCAGTGCTAGGGTGTTGGCTGCTGGTGGTGGTGGTGGTTGTGAGGTGACTTGTGAAGCAGTGCGTGCTAGGCCAGTGCTGGTTGCCTGGCTGCTCTTGGCAGCTGTGAGATGAGTGCTGCGTGAGGCCCTGGCAGGCATGTGTCAGTGTGGGAAGGTGCTGTTTGTGCTTGGGAGGTGCCTTTTGGTGTGGCCATTGGTGCTGTGGCTGGTGCCTTGTGTCCCAGGGTATGCGAGGCCAGAGCTGGAGGCAGCATTGTGAGGTCACTTGTGCCTCTGTGCCTTGTCAGGCAGTGCTAGGGTGTTGGCTGCTGGTGGTGGTGGTGGTTGTGAGGTGACTTGTGAAGCAGTGTGTGCTAGGCCAGTGCTGGTTGCCTGGCTGCTCTTGGCAGCTGTGAGGTGAGTGCTGCGTGAGGCCCTGGCAGGCATGTGTCAGTGTGGGAAGGTGCTGTTTGTGCTTGGGAGGTGCCTTTTGGTGTGGCCATTGGTGCTGTGGCTGGTGCCTTGTGTCCCAGGGTGTGCGAGGCCAGAGCTGGAGGCAGCATTGTGAGGTCACTTGTGCCTCTGTGCCTTGGCAGGCAGTGCTAGGGTGTTGGCTGCTGCTGGTGGTGGTGGTTGTGAGGTGACTTGTGAAGCAGTGCGTGCTAGGCCAGTGCTGGTTGCCTGGCTGCTCTTGGCAGCTGTGAGGTGAGTGCTGCGTGAGCTGTCGCAGGCATGTGTCAGTGTGGGAAGGTGCTGTTTGTGCTTGGGAGGTGCCTTTTGGTGTGGCCATTGGTGCTGTGGCTGGTGCCTTGTGTCCCAGGGTGTGCGAGGCCAGAGCTGGAGGCAGCATTGTGAGGTCACTTGTGCCTCTGTGCCTTGGCAGGCAGAGCTAGGGTGTTGGCTGCTGGTGGTGGTGGTGGTTGTGAGGTCACTTGTGAAGCAGTGCGTGCTAGGCCAGTGCTGGTTGCCTGGCTGCTCTTGGCAGCTGTGAGGTGAGTGCTGCGTGAGCCGTTGCAGGCATGTGTCAGTGTGGGAAGGTGCTGTTTGTGCTTGGGAGGTGCCTTTTGGTGTGGCCATTGGTGCTGTGGCTGGTGCCTTGTGTCCCAGGGTGTGAGAGGGCAGAGCTGGAGGCAGCATTGTGAGGTCACTTGTGCCTCTGTGCCTTGGCGGGCAGTGCTAGGGTGTTGGCTGCTGCTGGTGGTGGTGGTTGTGAGGTGACTTGTGAAGCAGTGCGTGCTAGGCCAGTGCTGGCTGCCTGGCTGCTCTTGGCAGCTGTGAGGTGAGTGCTGCGTGAGGCCCTGGCAGGCATGTGTCAGTGTGGGAAGGTGCTGTTTGTGCTTGGGAGGTGCCTTTTGGTGTGGCCATTGGTGCTGTGGCTGGTGCCTTGTGTCCCAGGGTGTGCGAGGCCAGAGCTGGAGGCAGCATTGTGAGGTCACTTGTGCCTCTGTGCCTTGGCAGGCAGAGCTAGGGTGTTGGCTGCTGCTGGTGGTGGTGGTTGTGAGGTCACTTGTGAAGCAGTGCGTGCTAGGCCAGTTCTGGTTGCCTGGCTGCTCTTGGCAGCTGTGAGGTGAGTGCTGCGTGAGCCGTCGCAGGCATGTGTCAGTGTGGGAAGGTGCTGTTTGTGCTTGGGAGGTGCCTTTTGGTGTGGCCATTGGTGCTGTGGCTGGTGCCTTGTGTCCCAGGGTGTGCGAGGCCAGAGCTGGAGGCAGCATTGTGAGGTCACTTGTGCCTCTGTGCCTTGTCGGGCAGTGCTAGGGTGTTGGCTGCTGGTGGTGGTGGTGGTGGTTGTGAGGTGACTTGTGAAGCAGTGCGTGCTAGGCCAGTGCTGGCTGCCTGGCTGCTCTTGGCAGCTGTGAGGTGAGTGCTGCGTGAGGCCCTGGCAGGCATGTGTCAGTGTGGGAAGGTGCTGTTTGTGCTTGGGAGGTGCCTTTTGGTGTGGCCATTGGTGCTGTGCCTGGTGCCTTGTGTCCCAGGGTGTGCGAGGCCAGAGCTGGAGGCAGCATTGTGAGGTCACTTGTGCCTCTGTGCCTTGGCGGGCAGTGCTAGGGTGTTGGCTGCTGGTGGTGGTGGTGGTTGTGAGGTGACTTGTGAAGCAGTGCGTGCTAGGCCAGTGCTGGTTGCCTGGCTGCTCTTGGCAGCTGTGAGGTGAGTGCTGCGTGAGCTGTCGCAGGCATGTGTCAGTGTGGGAAGGTGCTGTTTGTGCTTGGGAGGTGCCTTTTGGTGTGGCCATTGGTGCTGTGGCTGGTGCCTTGTGTCCCAGGGTGTGCGAGGCCAGAGCTGGAGGCAGCATTGTGAGGTCACTTGTGCCTCTGTGCCTTGGCAGGCAGTGCTAGGGTGTTGGCTGCTGCTGGTGGTGGTGGTTGTGAGGTGACTTGTGAAGCAGTGCGTGCTAGGCCAGTGCTGCTTGCCTGGCTGCTCTTGGCAGCTGTGAGGTGAGTGCTGCGTGAGGCCCTGGCAGGCATGTGTGTCAGTGTGGGAAGGTGCTGTTTGTGCTTGGGAGGTGCCTTTTGGTGTGGCCATTGGTGCTGTGGCTGGTGCCTTGTGTCCCAGGGTGTGCGAGGCCAGAGCTGGAGGCAGCATTGTGAGGTCACTTGTGCCTCTGTGCCTTGGCGGGCAGTGCTAGGGTGTTGGCTGCTGCTGGTGGTGGTGGTTGTGAGGTGACTTGTGAAGCAGTGCGTGCTAGGCCAGTGCTGGTTGCCTGGCTGCTCTTGGCAGCTGTGAGGTGAGTGCTGCGTGAGCTGTCGCAGGCATGTGTCAGTGTGGGAAGGTGCTGTTTGTGCTTGGGAGGTGCCTTTTGGTGTGGCCATTGGTGCTGTGGCTGGTGCCTTGTGTCCCAGGGTGTGCGAGGCCAGAGCTGGAGGCAGCATTGTAAGGTCACTTGTGCCTCTGTGCCTTGTCGGGCAGTGCTAGGGTGTTGGCTGCTGGTGGTGGTGGTGGTTGTGAGGTGACTTGTGAAGCAGTGCGTGCTAGGCCAGTGCTGGCTGCCTGGCTGCTCTTGGCAGCTGTGAGGTGAGTGCTGCGTGAGGCCCTGGCAGGCATGTGTCAGTGTGGGAAGGTGCTGTTTGTGCTTGGGAGGTGCCTTTTGGTGTGGCCATTGGTGCTGTGGCTGGTGCCTTGTGTCCCAGGGTATGCGAGGCCAAAGCTGGAGGCAGCATTGTGAGGTCACTTGTGCCTCTGTGCCTTGTCAGGCAGTGCTAGGGTGTTGGCTGCTGGTGGTGGTGGTGGTTGTGAGGTGACTTGTGAAGCAGTGTGTGCTAGGCCAGTGCTGGTTGCCTGGCTGCTCTTGGCAGCTGTGAGGTGAGTGCTGCGTGAGGCCCTGGCAGGCATGTGTCAGTGTGGGAAGGTGCTGTTTGTGCTTGGGAGGTGCCTTTTGGTGTGGCCATTGGTGCTGTGGCTGGTGCCTTGTGTCCCAGGGTGTGCGAGGCCAGAGCTGGAGGCAGCATTGTGAGGTCACTTGTGCCTCTGTGCCTTGGCGGGCAGTGCTAGGGTGTTGGCTGCTGCTGGTGGTGGTGGTTGTGAGGTGACTTGTGAAGCAGTGCGTGCTAGGCCAGTGCTAGTTGCCTGGCTGCTCTTGGCAGCTGTGAGGTGAGTGCTGCGTGAGCTGTCGCAGGCATGTGTCAGTGTGGGAAGGTGCTGTTTGTGCTTGGGAGGTGCCTTTTGGGGTGGCCATTGGTGCTGTGGCTGGTGCCTTGTGTCCCAGGGTGTGCGAGGCCAGAGCTGGAGGCAGCATTGTGAGGTCACTTGTGCCTCTGTGCCTTGGCAGGCAGTGCTAGGGTGTTGGCTGCTGGTGGTGGTGGTGGTTGTGAGGTGACTTGTGAAGCAGTGTGTGCTAGGCCAGTGCTGGTTGCCTGGCTGCTCTTGGCAGCTGTGAGGTGAGTGCTGCGTGAGGCCCTGGCAGGCATGTGTCAGTGTGGGAAGGTGCTGTTTGTGCTTGGGAGGTGCCTTTTGGTGTGGCCATTGGTGCTGTGGCTGGTGCCTTGTGTCCCAGGGTGTGCGAGGCCAGAGCTGGAGGCAGCATTGTGAGGTCACTTGTGCCTCTGTGCCTTGGCAGGCAGAGCTAGGGTGTTGGCTGCTGGTGGTGGTGGTGGTTGTGAGGTCACTTGTGAAGCAGTGCGTGCTAGGCCAGTTCTGGTTGCCTGGCTGCTCTTGGCAGCTGTGAGGTGAGTGCTGCGTGAGCCGTCGCAGGCATGTGTCAGTGTGGGAAGGTGCTGTTTGTGCTTGGGAGGTGCCTTTTGGTGTGGCCATTGGTGCTGTGGCTGGTGCCTTGTGTCCCAGGGTGTGCGAGGCCAGAGCTGGAGGCAGCATTGTGAGGTCACTTGTGCCTCTGTGCCTTGGCGGGCAGTGCTAGGGTGTTGGCTGCTGCTGGTGGTGGTGGTTGTGAGGTGACTTGTGAAGCAGTGCGTGCTAGGCCAGTGCTGGTTGCCTGGCTGCTCTTGGCAGCTGTGAGGTGAGTGCTGCGTGAGCTGTCGCAGGCATGTGTCAGTGTGGGAAGGTGCTGTTTGTGCTTGGGAGGTGCCTTTTGGTGTGGCCATTGGTGCTGTGGCTGGTGCCATGTGTCCCAGGGTGTGCGAGGCCAGAGCTGGAGGCAGCATTGTGAGGTCACTTGTGCCTCTGTGCCTTGGCAGGCAGTGCTAGGGTGTTGGCTGCTGGTGGTGGTGGTGGTTGTGAGGTGACTTGTGAAGCAGTGCGTGCTAGGCCAGTGCTGGTTACCTGGCTGCTCTTGGCAGCTGTGAGGTGAGTGCTGCGTGAGCTGTCGCAGGCATGTGTCAGTGTGGGAAGGTGCTGTTTGTGCTTGGGAGGTGCCTTTTGGTGTGGCCATTGGTGCTGTGGCTGGTGCCTTGTGTCCCAGGGTGTGCGAGGCCAGAGCTGGAGGCAGCATTGTGAGGTCACTTGTGCCTCTGTGCCTTGGCAGGCAGAGCTAGGGTGTTGGCTGCTGGTGGTGGTGGTGGTTGTGAGGTCACTTGTGAAGCAGTGCGTGCTAGGCCAGTGCTGGTTGCCTGGCTGCTCTTGGCAGCTGTGAGGTGAGTGCTGCGTGAGCCGTTGCAGGCATGTGTCAGTGTGGGAAGGTGCTGTTTGTGCTTGGGAGGTGCCTTTTGGTGTGGCCATTGGTGCTGTGGCTGGTGCCTTGTGTCCCAGGGTGTGCGAGGCCAGAGCTGGAGGCAGCATTGTAAGGTCACTTGTGCCTCTGTGCCTTGTCGGGCAGTGCTAGGGTGTTGGCTGCTGGTGGTGGTGGTGGTTGTGAGGTGACTTGTGAAGCAGTGCGTGCTAGGCCAGTGCTGGCTGCCTGGCTGCTCTTGGCAGCTGTGAGGTGAGTGCTGCGTGAGGCCCTGGCAGGCATGTGTCAGTGTGGGAAGGTGCTGTTTGTGCTTGGGAGGTGCCTTTTGGTGTGGCCATTGGTGCTGTGGCTGGTGCCTTGTGTCCCAGGGTGTGCGAGGCCAAAGCTGGAGGCAGCATTGTGAGGTCACTTGTGCCTCTGTGCCTTGTCAGGCAGTGCTAGGGTGTTGGCTGCTGGTGGTGGTGGTGGTTGTGAGGTGACTTGTGAAGCAGTGTGTGCTAGGCCAGTGCTGGTTGCCTGGCTGCTCTTGGCAGCTGTGAGGTGAGTGCTGCGTGAGGCCCTGGCAGGCATGTGTCAGTGTGGGAAGGTGCTGTTTGTGCTTGGGAGGTGCCTTTTGGTGTGGCCATTGGTGCTGTGGCTGGTGCCTTGTGTCCCAGGGTGTGCGAGGCCAGAGCTGGAGGCAGCATTGTGAGGTCACTTGTGCCTCTGTGCCTTGGCGGGCAGTGCTAGGGTGTTGGCTGCTGCTGGTGGTGGTGGTTGTGAGGTGACTTGTGAAGCAGTGCGTGCTAGGCCAGTGCTAGTTGCCTGGCTGCTCTTGGCAGCTGTGAGGTGAGTGCTGCGTGAGCTGTCGCAGGCATGTGTCAGTGTGGGAAGGTGCTGTTTGTGCTTGGGAGGTGCCTTTTGGGGTGGCCATTGGTGCTGTGGCTGGTGCCTTGTGTCCCAGGGTGTGCGAGGCCAGAGCTGGAGGCAGCATTGTGAGGTCACTTGTGCCTCTGTGCCTTGGCAGGCAGTGCTAGGGTGTTGGCTGCTGGTGGTGGTGGTGGTTGTGAGGTGACTTGTGAAGCAGTGTGTGCTAGGCCAGTGCTGGTTGCCTGGCTGCTCTTGGCAGCTGTGAGGTGAGTGCTGCGTGAGCCGTCGCAGGCATGTGTCAGTGTGGGAAGGTGCTGTTTGTGCTTGGGAGGTGCCTTTTGGTGTGGCCATTGGTGCTGTGGCTGGTGCCTTGTGTCCCAGGGTGTGCGAGGCCAGAGCTGGAGGCAGCATTGTGAGGTCACTTGTGCCTCTGTGCCTTGGCAGGCAGTGCTAGGGTGTTGGCTGCTGGTGGTGGTGGTGGTTGTGAGGTGACTTGTGAAGCAGTGCGTGCTAGGCCAGTGCTGGTTGCCTGGCTGCTCTTGGCAGCTGTGAGGTGAGTGCTGCGTGAGCTGTCGCAGGCATGTGTCAGTGTGGGAAGGTGCTGTTTGTGCTTGGGAGGTGCCTTTTGGTGTGGCCATTGGTGCTGTGGCTGGTGCCTTGTGTCCCAGGGTGTGCGAGGCCAGAGCTGGAGGCAGCATTGTGAGGTCACTTGTGCCTCTGTGCCTTGGCAGGCAGAGCTAGGGTGTTGGCTGCTGGTGGTGGTGGTGGTTGTGAGGTCACTTGTGAAGCAGTGCGTGCTAGGCCAGTGCTGGTTGCCTGGCTGCTCTTGGCAGCTGTGAGGTGAGTGCTGCGTGAGCCGTTGCAGGCATGTGTCAGTGTGGGAAGGTGCTGTTTGTGCTTGGGAGGTGCCTTTTGGTGTGGCCATTGGTGCTGTGGCTGGTGCCTTGTGTCCCAGGGTGTGAGAGGGCAGAGCTGGAGGCAGCATTGTGAGGTCACTTGTGCCTCTGTGCCTTGTCGGGCAGTGCTAGGGTGTTGGCTGCTGCTGGTGGTGGTGGTTGTGAGGTGACTTGTGAAGCAGTGCGTGCTAGGCCAGTGCTGGCTGCCTGGCTGCTCTTGGCAGCTGTGAGGTGAGTGCTGCGTGAGGCCCTGGCAGGCATGTGTCAGTGTGGGAAGGTGCTGTTTGTGCTTGGGAGGTGCCTTTTGGTGTGGCCATTGGTGCTGTGGCTGGTGCCTTGTGTCCCAGGGTGTGCGAGGCCAGAGCTGGAGGCAGCATTGTGAGGTCACTTGTGCCTCTGTGCCTTGGCAGGCAGAGCTAGGGTGTTGGCTGCTGGTGGTGGTGGTGGTTGTGAGGTCACTTGTGAAGCAGTGCGTGCTAGGCCAGTTCTGGTTGCCTGGCTGCTCTTGGCAGCTGTGAGGTGAGTGCTGCGTGAGCCGTCGCAGGCATGTGTCAGTGTGGGAAGGTGCTGTTTGTGCTTGGGAGGTGCCTTTTGGTGTGGCCATTGGTGCTGTGGCTGGTGCCTTGTGTCCCAGGGTGTGCGAGGCCAGAGCTGGAGGCAGCATTGTGAGGTCACTTGTGCCTCTGTGCCTTGTCGGGCAGTGCTAGGGTGTTGGCTGCTGGTGGTGGTGGTGGTGGTTGTGAGGTGACTTGTGAAGCAGTGCGTGCTAGGCCAGTGCTGGCTGCCTGGCTGCTCTTGGCAGCTGTGAGGTGAGTGCTGCGTGAGGCCCTGGCAGGCATGTGTCAGTGTGGGAAGGTGCTGTTTGTGCTTGGGAGGTGCCTTTTGGTGTGGCCATTGGTGCTGTGGCTGGTGCCTTGTGTCCCAGGGTGTGCGAGGCCAGAGCTGGAGGCAGCATTGTGAGGTCACTTGTGCCTCTGTGCCTTGGCGGGCAGTGCTAGGGTGTTGGCTGCTGCTGGTGGTGGTGGTTGTGAGGTGACTTGTGAAGCAGTGCGTGCTAGGCCAGTGCTGGTTGCCTGGCTGCTCTTGGCAGCTGTGAGGTGAGTGCTGCGTGAGCTGTCGCAGGCATGTGTCAGTGTGGGAAGGTGCTGTTTGTGCTTGGGAGGTGCCTTTTGGTGTGGCCATTGGTGCTGTGGCTGGTGCCATGTGTCCCAGGGTGTGCGAGGCCAGAGCTGGAGGCAGCATTGTGAGGTCACTTGTGCCTCTGTGCCTTGGCAGGCAGTGCTAGGGTGTTGGCTGCTGGTGGTGGTGGTGGTTGTGAGGTGACTTGTGAAGCAGTGCGTGCTAGGCCAGTGCTGGTTACCTGGCTGCTCTTGGCAGCTGTGAGGTGAGTGCTGCGTGAGCTGTCGCAGGCATGTGTCAGTGTGGGAAGGTGCTGTTTGTGCTTGGGAGGTGCCTTTTGGTGTGGCCATTGGTGCTGTGGCTGGTGCCTTGTGTCCCAGGGTGTGCGAGGCCAGAGCTGGAGGCAGCATTGTGAGGTCACTTGTGCCTCTGTGCCTTGGCAGGCAGAGCTAGGGTGTTGGCTGCTGGTGGTGGTGGTGGTTGTGAGGTCACTTGTGAAGCAGTGCGTGCTAGGCCAGTGCTGGTTGCCTGGCTGCTCTTGGCAGCTGTGAGGTGAGTGCTGCGTGAGCCGTTGCAGGCATGTGTCAGTGTGGGAAGGTGCTGTTTGTGCTTGGGAGGTGCCTTTTGGTGTGGCCATTGGTGCTGTGGCTGGTGCCTTGTGTCCCAGGGTGTGAGAGGGCAGAGCTGGAGGCAGCATTGTGAGGTCACTTGTGCCTCTGTGCCTTGTCGGGCAGTGCTAGGGTGTTGGCTGCTGGTGGTGGTGGTGGTTGTGAGGTGACTTGTGAAGCAGTGCGTGCTAGACCAGTGCTGGCTGCCTGGCTGCTCTCGGCAGCTGTGAGGTGAGTGCTGCGTGAGGCCCTGGCAGGCATGTGTCAGTGTGGGAAGGTGCTGTTTGTGCTTGGGAGGTGCCTTTTGGTGTGGCCATTGGTGCTGTGGCTGGTGCCTTGTGTCCCAGGGTGTGCGAGGCCAGAGCTGGAGGCAGCATTGTGAGGTCACTTGTGCCTCTGTGCCTTGGCAGGCAGAGCTAGGGTGTTGGCTGCTGGTGGTGGTGGTGGTTGTGAGGTCACTTGTGAAGCAGTGCGTGCTAGGCCAGTGTTGCTTGCCTGGCTGCTCTTGGCAGCTGTGAGGTGAGTGCTGCGTGAGCCGTCGCAGGCATGTGTCAGTGTGGGAAGGTGCTGTTTGTGCTTGGGAGGTGCCTTTTGGTGTGGCCATTGGTGCTGTGGCTGGTGCCTTGTGTCCCAGGGTGTGCGAGGCCAGAGCTGGAGGCAGCATTGTGAGGTCACTTGTGCCTCCGTGCCTTGGCGGGCAGTGCTAGGGTGTTGGCTGCTGGTGGTGGTGGTGGTTGTGAGGTGACTTGTGAAGCAGTGCGTGCTAGGCCAGTGCTGGTTGCCTGGCTGCTCTTGGCAGCTGTGAGGTGAGTGCTGCGTGAGGCCCTGGCAGGCATGTGTCAGTGTGGGAAGGTGCTGTTTGTGCTTGGGAGGTGCCTTTTGGTGTGGCCATTGGTGCTGTGGCTGGTGCCTTGTGTCCCAGGGTGTGCGAGGCCAGAGCTGGAGGCAGCATTGTAAGGTCACTTGTGCCTCTGTGCCTTGTCGGGCAGTGCTAGGGTGTTGGCTGCTGGTGGTGGTGGTGGTGGTTGTGAGGTGACTTGTGAAGCAGTGCGTGCTAGGCCAGTGCTGGCTGCCTGGCTGCTCTTGGCAGCTGTGAGGTGAGTGCTGCGTGAGGCCCTGGCAGGCATGTGTCAGTGTGGGAAGGTGCTGTTTGTGCTTGGGAGGTGCCTTTTGGTGTGGCCATTGGTGCTGTGGCTGGTGCCTTGTGTCCCAGGGTGTGCGAGGCCAGAGCTGGAGGCAGCATTGTGAGGTCACTTGTGCCTCTGTGCCTTGGCGGGCAGTGCTAGGGTGTTGGCTGCTGCTGGTGGTGGTGGTTGTGAGGTGACTTGTGAAGCAGTGCGTGCTAGGCCAGTGCTGCTTGCCTGGCTGCTCTTGGCAGCTGTGAGGTGAGTGCTGCGTGAGGCCCTGGCAGGCATGTGTCAGTGTGGGAAGGTGCTGTTTGTGCTTGGGAGGTGCCTTTTGGTGAGGCCATTGGTGCTGTGGCTGGTGCCTTGTGTCCCAGGGTGTGCGAGGCCAGAGCTGGAGGCAGCATTGTGAGATCACTTGTGCCTCTGTGCCTTGGCAGGCAGTGCTAGGGTGTTGGCTGCTGGTGGTGGTGGTGGTTGTGAGGTGACTTGTGAAGCAGTGCGTGCTAGGCCAGTGCTGGTTGCCTGGCTGCTCTTGGCAGCTGTGAGGTGAGTGCTGCGTGAGCTGTCGCAGGCATGTGTCAGTGTGGGAAGGTGCTGTTTGTGCTTGGGAGGTGCCTTTTGGTGTGGCCATTGGTGCTGTGGCTGGTGCCTTGTGTCCCAGGGTGTGCGAGGCCAGAGCTGGAGGCAGCATTGTGAGGTCACTTGTGCCTCTGTGCCTTGGCAGGCAGAGCTAGGGTGTTGGCTGCTGGTGGTGGTGGTGGTTGTGAGGTCACTTGTGAAGCAGTGCGTGCTAGGCCAGTGCTGGTTGCCTGGCTGCTCTTGGCAGCTGTGAGGTGAGTGCTGCGTGAGCCGTTGCAGGCATGTGTCAGTGTGGGAAGGTGCTGTTTGTGCTTGGGAGGTGCCTTTTGGTGTGGCCATTGGTGCTGTGGCTGGTGCCTTGTGTCCCAGGGTGTGAGAGGGCAGAGCTGGAGGCAGCATTGTGAGGTCACTTGTGCCTCTGTGCCTTGTCGGGCAGTGCTAGGGTGTTGGCTGCTGCTGGTGGTGGTGGTTGTGAGGTGACTTGTGAAGCAGTGCGTGCTAGGCCAGTGCTGGCTGCCTGGCTGCTCTCGGCAGCTGTGAGGTGAGTGCTGCGTGAGGCCCTGGCAGGCATGTGTCAGTGTGGGAAGGTGCTGTTTGTGCTTGGGAGGTGCCTTTTGGTGTGGCCATTGGTGCTGTGGCTGGTGCCTTGTGTCCCAGGGTGTGCGAGGCCAGAGCTGGAGGCAGCATTGTGAGGTCACTTGTGCCTCTGTGCCTTGGCGGGCAGTGCTAGGGTGTTGGCTGCTGCTGGTGGTGGTGGTTGTGAGGTGACTTGTGAAGCAGTGTGTGCTAGGCCAGTGCTGGTTGCCTGGCTGCTCTTGGCAGCTGTGAGGTGAGTGCTGCGTGAGCCGTCGCAGGCATGTGTCAGTGTGGGAAGGTGCTGTTTGTGCTTGGGAGGTGCCTTTTGGTGTGGCCATTGGTGCTGTGGCTGGTGCCTTGTGTCCCAGGGTGTGCGAGGCCAAAGCTGGAGGCAGCATTGTGAGGTCACTTGTGCCTCTGTGCCTTGGCGGGCAGTGCTAGGGTGTTGGCTGCTGCTGGTGGTGGTGGTTGTGAGGTCACTTGTGAAGCAGTGCGTGCTAGGCCAGTGCTGGTTGCCTGGCTGCTCTTGGCAGCTGTGAGGTGAGTGCTGCGTGAGGCCCTGGCAGGCATGTGTGTCAGTGTGGGAAGGTGCTGTTTGTGCTTGGGAGGTGCCTTTTGGTGTGGCCATTGGTGCTGTGGCTGGTGCCTTGTGTCCCAGGGTGTGAGAGGCCAGAGCTGGAGGCAGCATTGTGAGGTCACTTGTGCCTCTGTGCCTTGTCAGGCAGTGCTAGGGTGTTGGCTGCTGCTGGTGGTGGTGGTTGTGAGGTGACTTGTGAAGCAGTGCGTGCTAGGCCAGTGCTGGTTGCCTGGCTGCTCTTGGCAGCTGTGAGGTGAGTGCTGCGTGAGGCCCTGGCAGGCATGTGTCAGTGTGGGAAGGTGCTGTTTGTGCTTGGGAGGTGCCTTTTGGTGTGGCCATTGGTGCTGTGGCTGGTGCCTTGTGTCCCAGGGTGTGCGAGGCCAGAGCTGGAGGCAGCATTGTGAGGTCACTTGTGCCTGTGTGCCTTGTCGGGCAGTGCTAGGGTGTTGGCTGCTGCTGGTGGTGGTGGTTGTGAGGTGACTTGTGAAGCAGTGCGTGCTAGGCCAGTGCTAGTTGCCTGGCTGCTCTTGGCAGCTGTGAGGTGAGTGCTGCGTGAGCTGTCGCAGGCATGTGTCAGTGTGGGAAGGTGCTGTTTGTGCTTGGGAGGTGCCTTTTGGTGTGGCCATTGGTGCTGTGGCTGGTGCCTTGTGTCCCAGGGTGTGCGAGGCCAGAGCTGGAGGCAGCATTGTGAGGTCACTTGTGCCTCTGTGCCTTGGCAGGCAGTGCTAGGGTGTTGGCTGCTGCTGGTGGTGGTGGTTGTGAGGTGACTTGTGAAGCAGTGCGTGCTAGGCCAGTGCTGGTTGCCTGGCTGCTCTTGGCAGCTGTGAGGTGAGTGCTGCGTGAGCCGTCGCAGGCATGTGTCAGTGTGGGAAGGTGCTGTTTGTGCTTGGGAGGTGCCTTTCGGTGTGGCCATTGGTGCTGTGGCTGGTGCCTTGTGTCCCAGGGTGTGCGAGGCCAAAGCTGGAGGCAGCATTGTGAGGTCACTTGTGCCTCTGTGCCTCGGCAGGCAGTGCTAGGGTGTTGGCTGCTGGTGGTGGTGGTGGTTGTGAGGTGACTTGTGAAGCAGTGCGTGCTAGGCCAGTGCTGGTTGCCTGGCTGCTCTTGGCAGCTGTGAGGTGAGTGCTGCGTGAGCTGTCGCAGGCATGTGTCAGTGTGGGAAGGTGCTGTTTGTGCTTGGGAGGTGCCTTTTGGTGTGGCCATTGGTGCTGTGGCTGGTGCCTTGTGTCCCAGGGTGTGCGAGGCCAGAGCTGGAGGCAGCATTGTGAGGTCACTTGTGCCTCTGTGCCTTGGCAGGCAGAGCTAGGGTGTTGGCTGCTGGTGGTGGTGGTGGTTGTGAGGTCACTTGTGAAGCAGTGCGTGCTAGGCCAGTGCTGGTTGCCTGGCTGCTCTTGGCAGCTGTGAGGTGAGTGCTGCGTGAGCTGTCGCAGGCATGTGTCAGTGTGGGAAGGTGCTGTTTGTGCTTGGGAGGTGCCTTTTGGTGTGGCCATTGGTGCTGTGGCTAGTGCCTTGTGTCCCAGGGTGTGCGAGGCCAGAGCTGGAGGCAGCATTGTGAGGTCACTTGTGCCTCTGTGCCTTGGCAGGCAGTGCTAGGGTGTTGGCTGCTGGTGGTGGTGGTGGTTGTGAGGTGACTTGTGAAGCAGTGCGTGCTAGGCCAGTGCTGGTTGCCTGGCTGCTCTTGGCAGCTGTGAGGTGAGTGCTGCGTGAGCTGTCGCAGGCATGTGTCAGTGTGGGAAGGTGCTGTTTGTGCTTGGGAGGTGCCTTTTGGTGTGGCCATTGGTGCTGTGGCTGGTGCCTTGTGTCCCAGGGTGTGCGAGGCCAGAGCTGGAGGCAGCATTGTGAGGTCACTTGTGCCTCTGTGCCTTGGCGGGCAGTGCTAGGGTGTTGGCTGCTGCTGGTGGTGGTGGTTGTGAGGTGACTTGTGAAGCAGTGCGTGCTAGGCCAGTGCTGCTTGCCTGGCTGCTCTTGGCAGCTGTGAGGTGAGTGCTGCGTGAGGCCCTGGCAGGCATGTGTGTCAGTGTGGGAAGGTGCTGTTTGTGCTTGGGAGGTGCCTTTTGGTGTGGCCATTGGTGCTGTGGCTGTTGCCTTGTGTCCCAGGGTGTGCGAGGCCAGAGCTGGAGGCAGCATTGTGAGGTCACTTGTGCCTCTGTGCCTTGGCAGGCAGTGCTAGGGTGTTGGCTGCTGGTGGTGGTGGTGGTTGTGAGGTGACTTGTGAAGCAGTGCGTGCTAGGCCAGTGCTGGTTGCCTGGCTGCTCTTGGCAGCTGTGAGGTGAGTGCTGCGTGAGCCGTCGCAGGCATGTGTCAGTGTGGGAAGGTGCTGTTTGTGCTTGGGAGGTGCCTTTTGGTGTGGCCATTGGTGCTGTGGCTGGTGCCTTGTGTCCCGGGGTGTGCGAGGCCAGAGCTGGAGGCAGCATTGTGAGGTCACTTGTGCCTCTGTGCCTTGGCAGGCAGTGCTAGGGTGTTGGCTGCTGCTGGTGGTGGTGGTTGTGAGGTGACTTGTGAAGCAGTGCGTGCTAGGCCAGTGCTGGTTGCCTGGCTGCTCTTGGCAGCTGTGAGGTGAGTGCTGCGTGAGCTGTCGCAGGCATGTGTCAGTGTGGGAAGGTGCTGTTTGTGCTTGGGAGGTGCCTTTTGGTGTGGCCATTGGTGCTGTGGCTGGTGCCTTGTGTCCCAGGGTGTGCGAGGCCAGAGCTGGAGGCAGCATTGTGAGGTCACTTGTGCCTCTGTGCCTTGGCAGGCAGTGCTAGGGTGTTGGCTGCTGCTGGTGGTGGTGGTTGTGAGGTGACTTGTGAAGCAGTGCGTGCTAGGCCAGTGCTGGTTGCCTGGCTGCTCTTGGCAGCTGTGAGGTGAGTGCTGCGTGAGCTGTCGCAGGCATGTGTCAGTGTGGGAAGGTGCTGTTTGTGCTTGGGAGGTGCCTTTTGGTGTGGCCATTGGTGCTGTGGCTAGTGCCTTGTGTCCCAGGGTGTGCGAGGCCAGAGCTGGAGGCAGCATTGTGAGGTCACTTGTGCCTCTGTGCCTTGGCAGGCAGTGCTAGGGTGTTGGCTGCTGGTGGTGGTGGTGGTTGTGAGGTGACTTGTGAAGCAGTGCGTGCTAGGCCAGTGCTGGTTGCCTGGCTGCTCTTGGCAGCTGTGAGGTGAGTGCTGCGTGAGCTGTCGCAGGCATGTGTCAGTGTGGGAAGGTGCTGTTTGTGCTTGGGAGGTGCCTTTTGGTGTGGCCATTGGTGCTGTGGCTGGTGCCTTGTGTCCCAGGGTGTGCGAGGCCAGAGCTGGAGGCAGCATTGTGAGGTCACTTGTGCCTCTGTGCCTTGGCGGGCAGTGCTAGGGTGTTGGCTGCTGCTGGTGGTGGTGGTTGTGAGGTGACTTGTGAAGCAGTGCGTGCTAGGCCAGTGCTGCTTGCCTGGCTGCTTCTGGCAGCTGTGAGGTGAGTGCTGCGTGAGGCCCTGGCAGGCATGTGTGTCAGTGTGGGAAGGTGCTGTTTGTGCTTGGGAGGTGCCTTTTGGTGTGGCCATTGGTGCTGTGGCTGGTGCCTTGTGTCCCAGGGTGTGAGAGGCCAGAGCTGGAGGCAGCATTGTGAGGTCACTTGTGCCTCTGTGCCTTGGCAGGCAGTGCTAGGGTGTTGGCTGCTGCTGGTGGTGGTGGTTGTGAGGTGACTTGTGAAGCAGTGTGTGCTAGGCCAGTGCTGGTTGCCTGGCTGCTCTTGGCAGCTGTGAGGTGAGTGCTGCGTGAGGCCCTGGCAGGCATGTGTCAGTGTGGGAAGGTGCTGTTTGTGCTTGGGAGGTGCCTTTTGGTGTGGCCATTGGTGCTGTGGCTGGTGCCTTGTGTCCCAGGGTGTGCGAGGCCAGAGCTGGAGGCAGCATTGTGAGGTCACTTGTGCCTCTGTGCCTTGGCGGGCAGTGCTAGGGTGTTGGCTGCTGCTGGTGGTGGTGGTTGTGAGGTGACTTGTGAAGCAGTGCGTGCTAGGCCAGTGCTAGTTGCCTGGCTGCTCTTGGCAGCTGTGAGGTGAGTGCTGCGTGAGCTGTCGCAGGCATGTGTCAGTGTGGGAAGGTGCTGTTTGTGCTTGGGAGGTGCCTTTTGGTGTGGCCATTGGTGCTGTGGCTGTTGCCTTGTGTCCCAGGGTGTGCGAGGCCAGAGCTGGAGGCAGCATTGTGAGGTCACTTGTGCCTCTGTGCCTTGGCAGGCAGTGCTAGGGTGTTGGCTGCTGGTGGTGGTGGTGGTTGTGAGGTGACTTGTGAAGCAGTGCGTGCTAGGCCAGTGCTGGTTGCCTGGCTGCTCTTGGCAGCTGTGAGGTGAGTGCTGCGTGAGCCGTCGCAGGCATGTGTCAGTGTGGGAAGGTGCTGTTTGTGCTTGGGAGGTGCCTTTTGGTGTGGCCATTGGTGCTGTGGCTGGTGCCTTGTGTCCCGGGGTGTGCGAGGCCAGAGCTGGAGGCAGCATTGTGAGGTCACTTGTGCCTCTGTGCCTTGGCGGGCAGTGCTAGGGTGTTGGCTGCTGCTGGTGGTGGTGGTTGTGAGGTGACTTGTGAAGCAGTGCGTGCTAGGCCAGTGCTGGTTGCCTGGCTGCTCTTGGCAGCTGTGAGGTGAGTGCTGCGTGAGCTGTCGCAGGCATGTGTCAGTGTGGGAAGGTGCTGTTTGTGCTTGGGAGGTGCCTTTTGGTGTGGCCATTGGTGCTGTGGCTGGTGCCTTGTGTCCCAGGGTGTGCGAGGCCAGAGCTGGAGGCAGCATTGTGAGGTCACTTGTGCCTCTGTGCCTTGGCGGGCAGTGCTAGGGTGTTGGCTGCTGCTGGTGGTGGTGGTTGTGAGGTGACTTGTGAAGCAGTGCGTGCTAGGCCAGTGCTGGTTGCCTGGCTGCTCTTGGCAGCTGTGAGGTGAGTGCTGCGTGAGGCCCTGGCAGGCATGTGTGTCAGTGTGGGAAGGTGCTGTTTGTGCTTGGGAGGTGCCTTTTGGTGTGGCCATTGGTGCTGTGGCTGGTGCCTTGTGTCCCAGGGTGTGAGAGGCCAGAGCTGGAGGCAGCATTGTGAGGTCACTTGTGCCTCTGTGCCTTGTCAGGCAGTGCTAGGGTGTTGGCTGCTGCTGGTGGTGGTGGTTGTGAGGTGACTTGTGAAGCAGTGTGTGCTAGGCCAGTGCTGGTTGCCTGGCTGCTCTTGGCAGCTGTGAGGTGAGTGCTGCGTGAGGCCCTGGCAGGCATGTGTCAGTGTGGGAAGGTGCTGTTTGTGCTTGGGAGGTGCCTTTTGGTGTGGCCATTGGTGCTGTGGCTGGTGCCTTGTGTCCCAGGGTGTGCGAGGCCAGAGCTGGAGGCAGCATTGTGAGGTCACTTGTGCCTCTGTGCCTTGGCGGGCAGTGCTAGGGTGTTGGCGGCTGCTGGTCGTGGTGTGAGGTGACTTGTGAAGCAGTGTGTGCTAGGCCAGTGCTGGTTGCCTGGCTGCTCTTGGCAGCTGTGAGGTGAGTGCTGCGTGAGGCCCTGGCAGGCATGTGTCAGTGTGGGAAGGTGCTGTTTGTGCTTGGGAGGTGCCTTTTGGTGTGGCCATTGGTGCTGTGGCTGGTGCCTTGTGTCCCAGGGTGTGCGAGGCCAGAGCTGGAGGCAGCATTGTGAGGTCACTTGTGCCTCTGTGCCTTGGCGGGCAGTGCTAGGGTGTTGGCTGCTGGTGGTGGTGGTGGTTGTGAGCTCACTTGTGAAGCAGTGCGTGCTAGGCCAGTGCTAGTTGCCTGGCTGCTCTTGGCAGCTGTGAGGTGAGTGCTGCGTGAGCTGTCGCAGGCATGTGTCAGTGTGGGAAGGTGCTGTTTGTGCTTGGGAGGTGCCTTTTGGTGTGGCCATTGGTGCTGTGGCTGGTGCCTTGTGTCCCAGGGTGTGCGAGGCCAGAGCTGGAGGCAGCATTGTGAGGTCACTTGTGCCTCTGTGCCTTGGCAGGCAGTGCTAGGGTGTTGGCTGCTGCTGGTGGTGGTGGTTGTGAGGTGACTTGTGAAGCAGTGCGTGCTAGGCCAGTGCTGGTTGCCTGGCTGCTCTTGGCAGCTGTGAGGTGAGTGCTGCGTGAGCTGTCGCAGGCATGTGTCAGTGTGGGAAGGTGCTGTTTGTGCTTGGGAGGTGCCTTTTGGTGTGGCCATTGGTGCTGTGGCTAGTGCCTTGTGTCCCAGGGTGTGCGAGGCCAGAGCTGGAGGCAGCATTGTGAGGTCACTTGTGCCTCTGTGCCTTGGCAGGCAGTGCTAGGGTGTTGGCTGCTGGTGGTGGTGGTGGTTGTGAGGTGACTTGTGAAGCAGTGCGTGCTAGGCCAGTGCTGGTTGCCTGGCTGCTCTTGGCAGCTGTGAGGTGAGTGCTGCGTGAGCTGTCGCAGGCATGTGTCAGTGTGGGAAGGTGCTGTTTGTGCTTGGGAGGTGCCTTTTGGTGTGGCCATTGGTGCTGTGGCTGGTGCCTTGTGTCCCAGGGTGTGCGAGGCCAGAGCTGGAGGCAGCATTGTGAGGTCACTTGTGCCTCTGTGCCTTGGCGGGCAGTGCTAGGGTGTTGGCTGCTGCTGGTGGTGGTGGTTGTGAGGTGACTTGTGAAGCAGTGCGTGCTAGGCCAGTGCTGCTTGCCTGGCTGCTTCTGGCAGCTGTGAGGTGAGTGCTGCGTGAGGCCCTGGCAGGCATGTGTGTCAGTGTGGGAAGGTGCTGTTTGTGCTTGGGAGGTGCCTTTTGGTGTGGCCATTGGTGCTGTGGCTGGTGCCTTGTGTCCCAGGGTGTGAGAGGCCAGAGCTGGAGGCAGCATTGTGAGGTCACTTGTGCCTCTGTGCCTTGTCAGGCAGTGCTAGGGTGTTGGCTGCTGCTGGTGGTGGTGGTTGTGAGGTGACTTGTGAAGCAGTGTGTGCTAGGCCAGTGCTGGTTGCCTGGCTGCTCTTGGCAGCTGTGAGGTGAGTGCTGCGTGAGGCCCTGGCAGGCATGTGTCAGTGTGGGAAGGTGCTGTTTGTGCTTGGGAGGTGCCTTTTGGTGTGGCCATTGGTGCTGTGGCTGGTGCCTTGTGTCCCAGGGTGTGCGAGGCCAGAGCTGGAGGCAGCATTGTGAGGTCACTTGTGCCTCTGTGCCTTGGCGGGCAGTGCTAGGGTGTTGGCTGCTGCTGGTGGTGGTGGTTGTGAGGTGACTTGTGAAGCAGTGCGTGCTAGGCCAGTGCTAGTTGCCTGGCTGCTCTTGGCAGCTGTGAGGTGAGTGCTGCGTGAGCTGTCGCAGGCATGTGTCAGTGTGGGAAGGTGCTGTTTGTGCTTGGGAGGTGCCTTTTGGTGTGGCCATTGGTGCTGTGGCTGTTGCCTTGTGTCCCAGGGTGTGCGAGGCCAGAGCTGGAGGCAGCATTGTGAGGTCACTTGTGCCTCTGTGCCTTGGCAGGCAGTGCTAGGGTGTTGGCTGCTGGTGGTGGTGGTGGTTGTGAGGTGACTTGTGAAGCAGTGCGTGCTAGGCCAGTGCTGGTTGCCTGGCTGCTCTTGGCAGCTGTGAGGTGAGTGCTGCGTGAGCCGTCGCAGGCATGTGTCAGTGTGGGAAGGTGCTGTTTGTGCTTGGGAGGTGCCTTTTGGTGTGGCCATTGGTGCTGTGGCTGGTGCCTTGTGTCCCGGGGTGTGCGAGGCCAGAGCTGGAGGCAGCATTGTGAGGTCACTTGTGCCTCTGTGCCTTGGCGGGCAGTGCTAGGGTGTTGGCTGCTGCTGGTGGTGGTGGTTGTGAGGTGACTTGTGAAGCAGTGCGTGCTAGGCCAGTGCTGGTTGCCTGGCTGCTCTTGGCAGCTGTGAGGTGAGTGCTGCGTGAGCTGTCGCAGGCATGTGTCAGTGTGGGAAGGTGCTGTTTGTGCTTGGGAGGTGCCTTTTGGTGTGGCCATTGGTGCTGTGGCTGGTGCCTTGTGTCCCAGGGTGTGCGAGGCCAGAGCTGGAGGCAGCATTGTGAGGTCACTTGTGCCTCTGTGCCTTGGCGGGCAGTGCTAGGGTGTTGGCTGCTGCTGGTGGTGGTGGTTGTGAGGTGACTTGTGAAGCAGTGCATGCTAGGCCAGTGCTGGTTGCCTGGCTGCTCTTGGCAGCTGTGAGGTGAGTGCTGCGTGAGGCCCTGGCAGGCATGTGTGTCAGTGTGGGAAGGTGCTGTTTGTGCTTGGGAGGTGCCTTTTGGTGTGGCCATTGGTGCTGTGGCTGGTGCCTTGTGTCCCAGGGTGTGAGAGGCCAGAGCTGGAGGCAGCATTGTGAGGTCACTTGTGCCTCTGTGCCTTGTCAGGCAGTGCTAGGGTGTTGGCTGCTGCTGGTGGTGGTGGTTGTGAGGTGACTTGTGAAGCAGTGTGTGCTAGGCCAGTGCTGGTTGCCTGGCTGCTCTTGGCAGCTGTGAGGTGAGTGCTGCGTGAGGCCCTGGCAGGCATGTGTCAGTGTGGGAAGGTGCTGTTTGTGCTTGGGAGGTGCCTTTTGGTGTGGCCATTGGTGCTGTGGCTGGTGCCTTGTGTCCCAGGGTGTGCGAGGCCAGAGCTGGAGGCAGCATTGTGAGGTCACTTGTGCCTCTGTGCCTTGGCGGGCAGTGCTAGGGTGTTGGCGGCTGCTGGTCGTGGTGTGAGGTGACTTGTGAAGCAGTGTGTGCTAGGCCAGTGCTGGTTGCCTGGCTGCTCTTGGCAGCTGTGAGGTGAGTGCTGCGTGAGGCCCTGGCAGGCATGTGTCAGTGTGGGAAGGTGCTGTTTGTGCTTGGGAGGTGCCTTTTGGTGTGGCCATTGGTGCTGTGGCTGGTGCCTTGTGTCCCAGGGTGTGCGAGGCCAGAGCTGGAGGCAGCATTGTGAGGTCACTTGTGCCTCTGTGCCTTGGCGGGCAGTGCTAGGGTGTTGGCTGCTGGTGGTGGTGGTGGTTGTGAGCTCACTTGTGAAGCAGTGCGTGCTAGGCCAGTGCTAGTTGCCTGGCTGCTCTTGGCAGCTGTGAGGTGAGTGCTGCGTGAGCTGTCGCAGGCATGTGTCAGTGTGGGAAGGTGCTGTTTGTGCTTGGGAGGTGCCTTTTGGTGTGGCCATTGGTGCTGTGGCTGGTGCCTTGTGTCCCAGGGTGTGCGAGGCCAGAGCTGGAGGCAGCATTGTGAGGTCACTTGTGCCTCTGTGCCTTGGCAGGCAGTGCTAGGGTGTTGGCTGCTGGTGGTGGTGGTGGTTGTGAGGTGACTTGTGAAGCAGTGTGTGCTAGGCCAGTGCTGGTTGCCTGGCTGCTCTTGGCAGCTGTGAGGTGAGTGCTGCGTGAGCCGTCGCAGGCATGTGTCAGTATGGGAAGGTGCTGTTTGTGCTTGGGAGGTGCCTTTTGGTGTGGCCATTGGTGCTGTGGCTGGTGCCTTGTGTCCCAGGGTGTGAGAGGCCAGAGCTGGAGGCAGCATTGTGAGGTCACTTGTGCCTCTGTGCCTTGTCAGGCAGTGCTAGGGTGTTGGCTGCTGCTGGTGGTGGTGGTTGTGAGGTGACTTGTGAAGCAGTGCGTGCTAGGCCAGTGCTGGTTGCCTGGCTGCTCTTGGCAGCTGTGAGGTGAGTGCTGCGTGAGGCCCTGGCAGGCATGTGTCAGTGTGGGAAGGTGCTGTTTGTGCTTGGGAGGTGCCTTTTGGTGTGGCCATTGGTGCTGTGGCTGGTGCCTTGTGTCCCAGGGTGTGCGAGGCCAGAGCTGGAGGCAGCATTGTGAGGTCACTTGTGCCTCTGTGCCTTGGCGGGCAGTGCTAGGGTGTTGGCTGCTGCTGGTGGTGGTGGTTGTGAGGTGACTTGTGAAGCAGTGCGTGCTAGGCCAGTGCTGGTTGCCTGGCTGCTCTTGGCAGCTGTGAGGTGAGTGCTGCGTGAGCTGTCGCAGGCATGTGTCAGAGTGGGAAGGTGCTGTTTGTGCTTGGGAGGTGCCTTTTGGTGTGGCCATTGGTGCTGTGGCTGTTGCCTTGTGTCCCAGGGTGTGAGAGGCCAGAGCTGGAGGCAGCATTGTGAGGTCACTTGTGCCTCCGTGCCTTGGCGGGCAGTGCTAGGGTGTTGGCTGCTGGTGGTGGTGGTGGTTGTGAGGTGACTTGTGAAGCAGTGTGTGCTAGGCCAGTGCTGGTTGCCTGGCTGCTCTTGGCAGCTGTGAGGTGAGTGCTGCGTGAGCCGTCGCAGGCATGTGTCAGTGTGGGAAGGTGCTGTTTGTGCTTGGGAGGTGCCTTTTGGTGTGGCCATTGGTGCTGTGGCTGGTGCCTTGTGTCCCAGGGTGTGCGAGGCCAGAGCTGGAGGCAGCATTGTAAGGTCACATGTGCCTCTGTGCCTTGTCGGGCAGTGCTAGGGTGTTGGCTGCTGCTGGTGGTGGTGGTTGTGAGGTGACTTGTGAAGCAGTGCGTGCTAGGCCAGTGCTGGCTGCCTGGCTGCTCTTGGCAGCTGTGAGGTGAGTGCTGCGTGAGGCCCTGGCAGGCATGTGTCAGTGTGGGAAGGTGCTGTTTGTGCTTGGGAGGTGCCTTTTGGTGTGGCCATTGGTGCTGTGGCTGGTGCCTTGTGTCCCAGGGTGTGCGAGGCCAAAGCTGGAGGCAGCATTGTGAGGTCACTTGTGCCTCTGTGCCTTGTCAGGCAGTGCTAGGGTGTTGGCTGCTGCTGGTGGTGGTGGTTGTGAGGTGACTTGTGAAGCAGTGTGTGCTAGGCCAGTGCTGGTTGCCTGGCTGCTCTTGGCAGCTGTGAGTTGAGTGCTGCGTGAGGCCCTGGCAGGCATGTGTCAGTGTGGGAAGGTGCTGTTTGTGCTTGGGAGGTGCCTTTTGGTGTGGCCATTGGTGCTGTGGCTGGTGCCTTGTGTCCCAGGGTGTGCGAGGCCAGAGCTGGAGGCAGCATTGTGAGGTCACTTGTGCCTCTGTGCCTTGGCGGGCAGTGCTAGGGTGTTGGCTGCTGTTGGTGGTGGTGGTTGTGAGGTGACTTGTGAAGCAGTGCGTGCTAGGCCAGTGCTAGTTGCCTGGCTGCTCTTGGCAGCTGTGAGGTGAGTGCTGCGTGAGCTGTCGCAGGCATGTGTCAGTGTGGGAAGGTGCTGTTTGTGCTTGGGAGGTGCCTTTTGGTGTGGCCATTGGTGCTGTGGCTGGTGCCTTGTGTCCCAGGGTGTGCGAGGCCAGAGCTGGAGGCAGCATTGTGAGGTCACTTGTGCCTCTGTGCCTTGGCAGGCAGTGCTAGGGTGTTGGCTGCTGGTGGTGGTGGTGGTTGTGAGGTGACTTGTGAAGCAGTGTGTGCTAGGCCAGTGCTGGTTGCCTGGCTGCTCTTGGCAGCTGTGAGGTGAGTGCTGCGTGAGCCGTCGCAGGCATGTGTCAGTGTGGGAAGGTGCTGTTTGTGCTTGGGAGGTGCCTTTTGGTGTGGCCATTGGTGCTGTGGCTGGTGTCTTGTGTCCCAGGGTGTGCGAGGCCAGAGCTGGAGGCAGCATTGTGAGGTCACTTGTGCCTCTGTGCCTTGGCAGGCAGTGCTAGGGTGTTGGCTGCTGGTGGTGGTGGTGGTTGTGAGGTGACTTGTGAAGCAGTGTGTGCTAGGCCAGTGCTGGTTGCCTGGCTGCTCTTGGCAGCTGTGAGGTGAGTGCTGCGTGAGCCGTCGCAGGCATGTGTGTCAGTGTGGGAAGGTGCTGTTTGTGCTTGGGAGGTGCCTTTTGGTGTGGCCATTGGTGCTGTGGCTGGTGCCTTGTGTCCCAGGGTGTGCGAGGCCAGAGCTGGAGGCAGCATTGTGAGGTCACTTGTGCCTCTGTGCCTTGTCAGGCAGTGCTAGGGTGTTGGCTGCTGGTGGTGGTGGTGGTTGTGAGGTGACTTGTGAAGCAGTGCGTGCTAGGCCAGTGCTGGTTGCCTGGCTGCTCTTGGCAGCTGTGAGGTGAGTGCTGCGTGAGCTGTCGCAGGCATGTGTCAGTGTGGGAAGGTGCTGTTTGTGCTTGGGAGGTGCCTTTTGGTGTGGCCATTGGTGCTGTGGCTGGTGCCTTGTGTCCCAGGGTGTGAGAGGCCAGAGCTGGAGGCAGCATTGTGAGGTCACTTGTGCCTCTGTGCCTTGTCAGGCAGTGCTAGGGTGTTGGCTGCTGCTGGTGGTGGTGGTTGTGAGGTGACTTGTGAAGCAGTGCGTGCTAGGCCAGTGCTAGTTGCCTGGCTGCTCTTGGCAGCTGTGAGGTGAGTGCTGCATGAGCCGTCGCAGGCATGTGTCAGTGTGGGAAGGTGCTGTTTGTGCTTGGGAGGTGCCTTTTGGTGTGGCCATTGGTGCTGTGGCTGGTGCCTTGTGTCCCAGGGGGTGAGAGGCCAGAGCTGGAGGCAGCATTGTGAGGTCACTTGTGCCTCTGTGCCTTGGCAGGCAGTGCTAGGGTGTTGGCTGCTGGTGGTGGTGGTGGTTGTGAGGTGACTTGTGAAGCAGTGCGTGCTAGGCCAGTTCTGGTTGCCTGGCTGCTCTTGGCAGCTGTGAGGTGAGTGCTGCGTGAGCCGTCGCAGGCATGTGTCAGTGTGGGAAGGTGCTGTTTGTGCTTGGGAGGTGCCTTTTGGTGTGGCCATTGGTGCTGTGGCTGGTGCCTTGTGTCCCAGGGTGTGCGAGGCCAGAGCTGGAGGCAGCATTGTGAGGTCACTTGTGCCTCTGTGCCTTGGCGGGCAGTGCTAGGGTGTTGGCTGCTGCTGGTGGTGGTGGTTGTGAGGTGACTTGTGAAGCAGTGCGTGCTAGGCCAGTGCTGGTTGCCTGGCTGCTCTTGGCAGCTGTGAGGTGAGTGCTGCGTGAGGCCCTGGCAGGCATGTGTCAGTGTGGGAAGGTGCTGTTTGTGCTTGGGAGGTGCCTTTTGGTGTGGCCATTGGTGCTGTGGCTGGTGCCTTGTGTCCCAGGGTGTGCGAGGCCAGAGCTGGAGGCAGCATTGTAAGGTCACTTGTGCCTCTGTGCCTTGTCGGGCAGTGCTAGGGTGTTGGCTGCTGGTGGTGGTGGTGGTTGTGAGGTGACTTGTGAAGCAGTGCGTGCTAGGCCAGTGCTGGCTGCCTGGCTGCTCTTGGCAGCTGTGAGGTGAGTGCTGCGTGAGGCCCTGGCAGGCATGTGTCAGTGTGGGAAGGTGCTGTTTGTGCTTGGGAGGTGCCTTTTGGTGTGGCCATTGGTGCTGTGGCTGGTGCCTTGTGTCCCAGGGTGTGCGAGGCCAAAGCTGGAGGCAGCATTGTGAGGTCACTTGTGCCTCTGTGCCTTGTCAGGCAGTGCTAGGGTGTTGGCTGCTGGTGGTGGTGGTGGTTGTGAGGTGACTTGTGAAGCAGTGTGTGCTAGGCCAGTGCTGGTTGCCTGGCTGCTCTTGGCAGCTGTGAGGTGAGTGCTGCGTGAGGCCCTGGCAGGCATGTGTGAGTGTGGGAAGGTGCTGTTTGTGCTTGGGAGGTGCCTTTTGGTGTGGCCATTGGTGCTGTGGCTGGTGCCTTGTGTCCCAGGGTGTGCGAGGCCAGAGCTGGAGGCAGCATTGTGAGGTCACTTGTGCCTCTGTGCCTTGGCGGGCAGTGCTAGGGTGTTGGCTGCTGCTGGTGGTGGTGGTTGTGAGGTGACTTGTGAAGCAGTGCGTGCTAGGCCAGTGCTGGCTGCCTGGCTGCTCTTGGCAGCTGTGAGGTGAGTGCTGCGTGAGGCCCTGGCAGGCATGTGTCAGTGTGGGAAGGTGCTGTTTGTGCTTGGGAGGTGCCTTTTGGTGTGGCCATTGGTGCTGTGGCTGGTGCCTTGTGTCCCAGGGTGTGCGAGGCCAGAGCTGGAGGCAGCATTGTGAGGTCACTTGTGCCTCTGTGCCTTGGCAGGCAGAGCTAGGGTGTTGGCTGCTGCTGGTGGTGGTGGTTGTGAGGTCACTTGTGAAGCAGTGCGTGCTAGGCCAGTGTTGCTTGCCTGGCTGCTCTTGGCAGCTGTGAGGTGAGTGCTGCGTGAGCCGTCGCAGGCATGTGTCAGTGTGGGAAGGTGCTGTTTGTGCTTGGGAGGTGCCTTTTGGTGTGGCCATTGGTGCTGTGGCTGGTGCCTTGTGTCCCAGGGTGTGCGAGGCCAGAGCTGGAGGCAGCATTGTGAGGTCACTTGTGCCTCCGTGCCTTGGCGGGCAGTGCTAGGGTGTTGGCTGCTGCTGGTGGTGGTGGTTGTGAGGTGACTTGTGAAGCAGTGCGTGCTAGGCCAGTGCTGGTTGCCTGGCTGCTCTTGGCAGCTGTGAGGTGAGTGCTGCGTGAGGCCCTGGCAGGCATGTGTCAGTGTGGGAAGGTGCTGTTTGTGCTTGGGAGGTGCCTTTTGGTGTGGCCATTGGTGCTGTGGCTGGTGCCTTGTGTCCCAGGGTGTGCGAGGCCAGAGCTGGAGGCAGCATTGTAAGGTCACTTGTGCCTCTGTGCCTTGTCGGGCAGTGCTAGGGTGTTGGCTGCTGCTGGTGGTGGTGGTGGTTGTGAGGTGACTTGTGAAGCAGTGCGTGCTAGGCCAGTGCTGGCTGCCTGGCTGCTCTTGGCAGCTGTGAGGTGAGTGCTGCGTGAGGCCCTGGCAGGCATGTGTCAGTGTGGGAAGGTGCTGTTTGTGCTTGGGAGGTGCCTTTTGGTGTGGCCATTGGTGCTGTGCCTGGTGCCTTGTGTCCCAGGGTGTGCGAGGCCAGAGCTGGAGGCAGCATTGTGAGGTCACTTGTGCCTCTGTGCCTTGGCGGGCAGTGCTAGGGTGTTGGCTGCTGGTGGTGGTGGTGGTTGTGAGGTGACTTGTGAAGCAGTGCGTGCTAGGCCAGTGCTGGTTGCCTGGCTGCTCTTGGCAGCTGTGAGGTGAGTGCTGCGTGAGCTGTCGCAGGCATGTGTCAGTGTGGGAAGGTGCTGTTTGTGCTTGGGAGGTGCCTTTTGGTGTGGCCATTGGTGCTGTGGCTGGTGCCTTGTGTCCCAGGGTGTGCGAGGCCAAAGCTGGAGGCAGCATTGTGAGGTCACTTGTGCCTCTGTGCCTTGGCGGGCAGTGCTAGGGTGTTGGCTGCTGCTGGTGGTGGTGGTTGTGAGGTCACTTGTGAAGCAGTGCGTGCTAGGCCAGTGCTGGTTGCCTGGCTGCTCTTGGCAGCTGTGAGGTGAGTGCTGCGTGAGGCCCTGGCAGGCATGTGTGTCAGTGTGGGAAGGTGCTGTTTGTGCTTGGGAGGTGCCTTTTGGTGTGGCCATTGGTGCTGTGGCTGGTGCCTTGTGTCCCAGGGTGTGAGAGGCCAGAGCTGGAGGCAGCATTGTGAGGTCACTTGTGCCTCTGTGCCTTGTCAGGCAGTGCTAGGGTGTTGGCTGCTGCTGGTGGTGGTGGTTGTGAGGTGACTTGTGAAGCAGTGCGTGCTAGGCCAGTGCTGGTTGCCTGGCTGCTCTTGGCAGCTGTGAGGTGAGTGCTGCGTGAGGCCCTGGCAGGCATGTGTCAGTGTGGGAAGGTGCTGTTTGTGCTTGGGAGGTGCCTTTTGGTGTGGCCATTGGTGCTGTGGCTGGTGCCTTGTGTCCCAGGGTGTGCGAGGCCAGAGCTGGAGGCAGCATTGTGAGGTCACTTGTGCCTCTGTGCCTTGGCAGGCAGTGCTAGGGTGTTGGCTGCTGCTGGTGGTGGTGGTTGTGAGGTGACTTGTGAAGCAGTGTGTGCTAGGCCAGTGCTGGTTGCCTGGCTGCTCTTGGCAGCTGTGAGGTGAGTGCTGCATGAGCCGTCGCAGGCATGTGTCAGTGTGGGAAGGTGCTGTTTGTGCTTGGGAGGTGCCTTTTGGTGTGGCCATTGGTGCTGTGGCTGGTGCCTTGTGTCCCAGGGTGTGCGAGGCCAAAGCTGGAGGCAGCATTGTGAGGTCACTTGTGCCTCTGTGCCTTGGCGGGCAGTGCTAGGGTGTTGGCTGCTGCTGGTGGTGGTGGTTGTGAGGTCACTTGTGAAGCAGTGCGTGCTAGGCCAGTGCTGGTTGCCTGGCTGCTCTTGGCAGCTGTGAGGTGAGTGCTGCGTGAGGCCCTGGCAGGCATGTGTGTCAGTGTGGGAAGGTGCTGTTTGTGCTTGGGAGGTGCCTTTTGGTGTGGCCATTGGTGCTGTGGCTGGTGCCTTGTGTCCCAGGGTGTGAGAGGCCAGAGCTGGAGGCAGCATTGTGAGGTCACTTGTGCCTCTGTGCCTTGTCAGGCAGTGCTAGGGTGTTGGCTGCTGCTGGTGGTGGTGGTTGTGAGGTGACTTGTGAAGCAGTGCGTGCTAGGCCAGTGCTGGTTGCCTGGCTGCTCTTGGCAGCTGTGAGGTGAGTGCTGCGTGAGGCCCTGGCAGGCATGTGTCAGTGTGGGAAGGTGCTGTTTGTGCTTGGGAGGTGCCTTTTGGTGTGGCCATTGGTGCTGTGGCTGGTGCCTTGTGTCCCAGGGTGTGCGAGGCCAGAGCTGGAGGCAGCATTGTGAGGTCACTTGTGCCTCTGTGCCTTGGCGGGCAGTGCTAGGGTGTTGGCTGCTGCTGGTGGTGGTGGTTGTGAGGTGACTTGTGAAGCAGTGCGTGCTAGGCCAGTGCTAGTTGCCTGGCTGCTCTTGGCAGCTGTGAGGTGAGTGCTGCGTGAGCTGTCGCAGGCATGTGTCAGTGTGGGAAGGTGCTGTTTGTGCTTGGGAGGTGCCTTTTGGTGTGGCCATTGGTGCTGTGGCTGGTGCCTTGTGTCCCAGGGTGTGCGAGGCCAGAGCTGGAGGCAGCATTGTGAGGTCACTTGTGCCTCTGTGCCTTGTCAGGCAGTGCTAGGGTGTTGGCTGCTGCTGGTGGTGGTGGTTGTGAGGTGACTTGTGAAGCAGTGCGTGCTAGGCCAGTGCTGGTTGCCTGGCTGCTCTTGGCAGCTGTGAGGTGAGTGCTGCGTGAGGCCCTGTCAGGCATGTGTGTCAGTGTGGGAAGGTGCTGTTTGTGCTTGGGAGGTGCCTTTTGGTGTGGCCATTGGTGCTGTGGCTGGTGCCTTGTGTCCCAGGGTGTGCGAGGCCAGAGCTGGAGGCAGCATTGTGAGGTCACTTGTGCCTCTGTGCCTTGGCGGGCAGTGCTAGGGTGTTGGCTGCTGCTGGTGGTGGTGGTTGTGAGGTGACTTGTGAAGCAGTGTGTGCTAGGCCAGTGCTGGTTGCCTGGCTGCTCTTGGCAGCTGTGAGGTGAGTGCTGCGTGAGCCGTCGCAGGCATGTGTCAGTGTGGGAAGGTGCTGTTTGTGCTTGGGAGGTGCCTTTTGGTGTGGCCATTGGTGCTGTGGCTGGTGCCTTGTGTCCCAGGGTGTGCGAGGCCAAAGCTGGAGGCAGCATTGTGAGGTCACTTGTGCCTCTGTGCCTTGGCGGGCAGTGCTAGGGTGTTGGCTGCTGCTGGTGGTGGTGGTTGTGAGGTCACTTGTGAAGCAGTGCGTGCTAGGCCAGTGCTGGTTGCCTGGCTGCTCTTGGCAGCTGTGAGGTGAGTGCTGCGTGAGGCCCTGGCAGGCATGTGTGTCAGTGTGGGAAGGTGCTGTTTGTGCTTGGGAGGTGCCTTTTGGTGTGGCCATTGGTGCTGTGGCTGGTGCCTTGTGTCCCAGGGTGTGAGAGGCCAGAGCTGGAGGCAGCATTGTGAGGTCACTTGTGCCTCTGTGCCTTGTCAGGCAGTGCTAGGGTGTTGGCTGCTGCTGGTGGTGGTGGTTGTGAGGTGACTTGTGAAGCAGTGCGTGCTAGGCCAGTGCTGGTTGCCTGGCTGCTCTTGGCAGCTGTGAGGTGAGTGCTGCGTGAGGCCCTGGCAGGCATGTGTCAGTGTGGGAAGGTGCTGTTTGTGCTTGGGAGGTGCCTTTTGGTGTGGCCATTGGTGCTGTGGCTGGTGCCTTGTGTCCCAGGGTGTGCGAGGCCAGAGCTGGAGGCAGCATTGTGAGGTCACTTGTGCCTGTGTGCCTTGTCGGGCAGTGCTAGGGTGTTGGCTGCTGCTGGTGGTGGTGGTTGTGAGGTGACTTGTGAAGCAGTGCGTGCTAGGCCAGTGCTAGTTGCCTGGCTGCTCTTGGCAGCTGTGAGGTGAGTGCTGCGTGAGCTGTCGCAGGCATGTGTCAGTGTGGGAAGGTGCTGTTTGTGCTTGGGAGGTGCCTTTTGGTGTGGCCATTGGTGCTGTGGCTGGTGCCTTGTGTCCCAGGGTGTGCGAGGCCAGAGCTGGAGGCAGCATTGTGAGGTCACTTGTGCCTCTGTGCCTTGGCAGGCAGTGCTAGGGTGTTGGCTGCTGGTGGTGGTGGTGGTTGTGAGGTGACTTGTGAAGCAGTGTGTGCTAGGCCAGTGCTGGTTGCCTGGCTGCTCTTGGCAGCTGTGAGGTGAGTGCTGCGTGAGGCCCTGGCAGGCATGTGTCAGTGTGGGAAGGTGCTGTTTGTGCTTGGGAGGTGCCTTTTGGTGAGGCCATTGGTGCTGTGGCTGGTGCCTTGTGTCCCAGGGTGTGCGAGGCCAGAGCTGGAGGCAGCATTGTGCGGTCACTTGTGCCTCTGTGCCTTGGCGGGCAGTGCTAGGGTGTTGGCTGCTGCTGGTGGTGGTGGTTGTGAGGTGACTTGTGAAGCAGTGCGTTCTAGGCCAGTGCTAGTTGCCTGGCTGCTCTTGGCAGCTGTGAGGTGAGTGCTGCGTGAGCTGTCGCAGGCATGTGTCAGTGTGGGAAGGTGCTGTTTGTGCTTGGGAGGTGCCTTTTGGTGTGGCCATTGGTGCTGTGGCTGGTGCCTTGTGTCCCAGGGTGTGCGAGGCCAGAGCTGGAGGCAGCATTGTGAGGTCACTTGTGCCTCTGTGCCTTGTCAGGCAGTGCTAGGGTGTTGGCTGCTGCTGGTGGTGGTGGTTGTGAGGTGACTTGTGAAGCAGTGTGTGCTAGGCCAGTGCTGGTTGCCTGGCTGCTCTTGGCAGCTGTGAGGTGAGTGCTGCGTGAGGCCCTGTCAGGCATGTGTGTCAGTGTGGGAAGGTGCTGTTTGTGCTTGGGAGGTGCCTTTTGGTGTGGCCATTGGTGCTGTGGCTGGTGCCTTGTGTCCCAGGGTGTGCGAGGCCAGAGCTGGAGGCAGCATTGTGAGGTCACTTGTGCCTCTGTGCCTTGGCGGGCAGTGCTAGGGTGTTGGCTGCTGCTGGTGGTGGTGGTTGTGAGGTGACTTGTGAAGCAGTGTGTGCTAGGCCAGTGCTGGTTGCCTGGCTGCTCTTGGCAGCTGTGAGGTGAGTGCTGCGTGAGCCGTCGCAGGCATGTGTCAGTGTGGGAAGGTGCTGTTTGTGCTTGGGAGGTGCCTTTTGGTGTGGCCATTGGTGCTGTGGCTGGTGCCTTGTGTCCCAGGGTGTGCGAGGCCAAAGCTGGAGGCAGCATTGTGAGGTCACTTGTGCCTCTGTGCCTTGGCGGGCAGTGCTAGGGTGTTGGCTGCTGCTGGTGGTGGTGGTTGTGAGGTCACTTGTGAAGCAGTGCGTGCTAGGCCAGTGCTGGTTGCCTGGCTGCTCTTGGCAGCTGTGAGGTGAGTGCTGCGTGAGGCCCTGGCAGGCATGTGTGTCAGTGTGGGAAGGTGCTGTTTGTGCTTGGGAGGTGCCTTTTGGTGTGGCCATTGGTGCTGTGGCTGGTGCCTTGTGTCCCAGGGTGTGAGAGGCCAGAGCTGGAGGCAGCATTGTGAGGTCACTTGTGCCTCTGTGCCTTGTCAGGCAGTGCTAGGGTGTTGGCTGCTGCTGGTGGTGGTGGTTGTGAGGTGACTTGTGAAGCAGTGCGTGCTAGGCCAGTGCTGGTTGCCTGGCTGCTCTTGGCAGCTGTGAGGTGAGTGCTGCGTGAGGCCCTGGCAGGCATGTGTCAGTGTGGGAAGGTGCTGTTTGTGCTTGGGAGGTGCCTTTTGGTGTGGCCATTGGTGCTGTGGCTGGTGCCTTGTGTCCCAGGGTGTGCGAGGCCAGAGCTGGAGGCAGCATTGTGAGGTCACTTGTGCCTCTGTGCCTTGGCAGGCAGTGCTAGGGTGTTGGCTGCTGGTGGTGGTGGTGGTTGTGAGGTGACTTGTGAAGCAGTGTGTGCTAGGCCAGTGCTGGTTGCCTGGCTGCTCTTGGCAGCTGTGAGGTGAGTGCTGCGTGAGCCGTCGCAGGCATGTGTCAGTGTGGGAAGGTGCTGTTTGTGCTTGGGAGGTGCCTTTTGGTGTGGCCATTGGTGCTGTGGCTGGTGCCTTGTGTCCCAGGGTGTGCGAGGCCAAAGCTGGAGGCAGCATTGTGAGGTCACTTGTGCCTCTGTGCCTTGGCGGGCAGTGCTAGGGTGTTGGCTGCTGCTGGTGGTGGTGGTTGTGAGGTCACTTGTGAAGCAGTGCGTGCTAGGCCAGTGCTGGTTGCCTGGCTGCTCTTGGCAGCTGTGAGGTGAGTGCTGCGTGAGGCCCTGGCAGGCATGTGTGTCAGTGTGGGAAGGTGCTGTTTGTGCTTGGGAGGTGCCTTTTGGTGTGGCCATTGGTGCTGTGGCTGGTGCCTTGTGTCCCAGGGTGTGAGAGGCCAGAGCTGGAGGCAGCATTGTGAGGTCACTTGTGCCTCTGTGCCTTGTCAGGCAGTGCTAGGGTGTTGGCTGCTGCTGGTGGTGGTGGTTGTGAGGTGACTTGTGAAGCAGTGCGTGCTAGGCCAGTGCTGGTTGCCTGGCTGCTCTTGGCAGCTGTGAGGTGAGTGCTGCGTGAGGCCCTGGCAGGCATGTGTCAGTGTGGGAAGGTGCTGTTTGTGCTTGGGAGGTGCCTTTTGGTGTGGCCATTGGTGCTGTGGCTGGTGCCTTGTGTCCCAGGGTGTGCGAGGCCAGAGCTGGAGGCAGCATTGTGAGGTCACTTGTGCCTCTGTGCCTTGGCGGGCAGTGCTAGGGTGTTGGCTGCTGCTGGTGGTGGTGGTTGTGAGGTGACTTGTGAAGCAGTGCGTGCTAGGCCAGTGCTAGTTGCCTGGCTGCTCTTGGCAGCTGTGAGGTGAGTGCTGCGTGAGCTGTCGCAGGCATGTGTCAGTGTGGGAAGGTGCTGTTTGTGCTTGGGAGGTGCCTTTTGGTGTGGCCATTGGTGCTGTGGCTGGTGCCTTGTGTCCCAGGGTGTGCGAGGCCAGAGCTGGAGGCAGCATTGTGAGGTCACTTGTGCCTCTGTGCCTTGTCAGGCAGTGCTAGGGTGTTGGCTGCTGCTGGTGGTGGTGGTTGTGAGGTGACTTGTGAAGCAGTGCGTGCTAGGCCAGTGCTGGTTGCCTGGCTGCTCTTGGCAGCTGTGAGGTGAGTGCTGCGTGAGGCCCTGTCAGGCATGTGTGTCAGTGTGGGAAGGTGCTGTTTGTGCTTGGGAGGTGCCTTTTGGTGTGGCCATTGGTGCTGTGGCTGGTGCCTTGTGTCCCAGGGTGTGCGAGGCCAGAGCTGGAGGCAGCATTGTGAGGTCACTTGTGCCTCTGTGCCTTGGCGGGCAGTGCTAGGGTGTTGGCTGCTGCTGGTGGTGGTGGTTGTGAGGTGACTTGTGAAGCAGTGTGTGCTAGGCCAGTGCTGGTTGCCTGGCTGCTCTTGGCAGCTGTGAGGTGAGTGCTGCGTGAGCCGTCGCAGGCATGTGTCAGTGTGGGAAGGTGCTGTTTGTGCTTGGGAGGTGCCTTTTGGTGTGGCCATTGGTGCTGTGGCTGGTGCCTTGTGTCCCAGGGTGTGCGAGGCCAAAGCTGGAGGCAGCATTGTGAGGTCACTTGTGCCTCTGTGCCTTGGCGGGCAGTGCTAGGGTGTTGGCTGCTGCTGGTGGTGGTGGTTGTGAGGTCACTTGTGAAGCAGTGCGTGCTAGGCCAGTGCTGGTTGCCTGGCTGCTCTTGGCAGCTGTGAGGTGAGTGCTGCGTGAGGCCCTGGCAGGCATGTGTGTCAGTGTGGGAAGGTGCTGTTTGTGCTTGGGAGGTGCCTTTTGGTGTGGCCATTGGTGCTGTGGCTGGTGCCTTGTGTCCCAGGGTGTGAGAGGCCAGAGCTGGAGGCAGCATTGTGAGGTCACTTGTGCCTCTGTGCCTTGTCAGGCAGTGCTAGGGTGTTGGCTGCTGCTGGTGGTGGTGGTTGTGAGGTGACTTGTGAAGCAGTGCGTGCTAGGCCAGTGCTGGTTGCCTGGCTGCTCTTGGCAGCTGTGAGGTGAGTGCTGCGTGAGGCCCTGGCAGGCATGTGTCAGTGTGGGAAGGTGCTGTTTGTGCTTGGGAGGTGCCTTTTGGTGTGGCCATTGGTGCTGTGGCTGGTGCCTTGTGTCCCAGGGTGTGCGAGGCCAGAGCTGGAGGCAGCATTGTGAGGTCACTTGTGCCTGTGTGCCTTGTCGGGCAGTGCTAGGGTGTTGCTGCTGCTGGTGGTGGTGGTTGTGAGGTGACTTGTGAAGCAGTGCGTGCTAGGCCAGTGCTAGTTGCCTGGCTGCTCTTGGCAGCTGTGAGGTGAGTGCTGCGTGAGCTGTCGCAGGCATGTGTCAGTGTGGGAAGGTGCTGTTTGTGCTTGGGAGGTGCCTTTTGGTGTGGCCATTGGTGCTGTGGCTGGTGCCTTGTGTCCCAGGGTGTGCGAGGCCAGAGCTGGAGGCAGCATTGTGAGGTCACTTGTGCCTCTGTGCCTTGGCAGGCAGTGCTAGGGTGTTGGCTGCTGGTGGTGGTGGTGGTTGTGAGGTGACTTGTGAAGCAGTGTGTGCTAGGCCAGTGCTGGTTGCCTGGCTGCTCTTGGCAGCTGTGAGGTGAGTGCTGCGTGAGCCGTCGCAGGCATGTGTCAGTGTGGGAAGGTGCTGTTTGTGCTTGGGAGGTGCCTTTTGGTGTGGCCATTGGTGCTGTGGCTGGTGCCTTGTGTCCAGGGTGTGCGAGGCCAGAGCTGGAGGCAGCATGTGAGGTCACTTGTGCCTCTGTGCCTCGGCAGGCAGTGCTAGGGTGTTGGCTGCTGGTGGTGGTGGTGGTTGTGAGGTCACTTGTGAAGCAGTGCGTGCTAGGCCAGTGCTGGTTGCCTGGCTTGCTCTTGGCAGCTGTGAGGTGAGTGCTGCGTGAGCTGTCACAGGCATGTGTCAGTGTGGGAAGGTGCTGTTTGTGCTTGGGAGGTGCCTTTTGGTGTGGCCATTGGTGCTGTGGCTGGTGCCTTGTGTCCCAGGGTGTGCGAGGCCAGAGCTGGAGGCAGCATTGTGAGGTCACTTGTGCCTCTGTGCCTTGGCAGGCAGAGCTAGGGTGTTGGCTGCTGGTGGTGGTGGTGGTTGTGAGGTCACTTGTGAAGCAGTGCGTGCTAGGCCAGTGCTGGTTGCCTGGCTGCTCTTGGCAGCTGTGAGGTGAGTGCTGCGTGAGCCGTTGCAGGCATGTGTCAGTGTGGGAAGGTGCTGTTTGTGCTTGGGAGGTGCCTTTTGGTGTGGCCATTGGTGCTGTGGCTGGTGCCTTGTGTCCCAGGGTGTGCGAGGCCAGAGCTGGAGGCAGCATTGTGAGGTCACTTGTGCCTCTGTGCCTTGGCGGGCAGTGCTAGGGTGTTGGCTGCTGCTGGTGGTGGTGGTTGTGAGGTGACTTGTGAAGCAGTGCGTGCTAGGCCAGTGCTGGTTGCCTGGCTGCTCTTGGCAGCTGTGAGGTGAGTGCTGCGTGAGCCGTCGCAGGCATGTGTCAGTGTGGGAAGGTGCTGTTTGTGCTTGGGAGG
Organism: Rhea pennata; assembly: GCF_028389875.1. NCBI lineage: Eukaryota > Metazoa > Chordata > Aves > Rheiformes > Rheidae > Rhea > Rhea pennata. The sequence goes on along the minus strand of NW_026907609.1, from coordinate 4,237 downwards.
TGCCTTTTGGTGTGGCCATTGGTGCTGTGGCTGGTGCCTTGTGTCCCAGGGTGTGCGAGGCCAGAGCTGGAGGCAGCATTGTGAGGTCACTTGTGCCTCTGTGCCTTGGCGGGCAGTGCTAGGGTGTTGGCTGCTGCTGGTGGTGGTGGTTGTGAGGTGACTTGTGAAGCAGTGCGTGCTAGGCCAGTGCTGGTTGCCTGGCTGCTCTTGGCAGCTGTGAGGTGAGTGCTGCGTGACGCCCTGGCAGGCATGTGTCAGTGTGGGAAGGTGCTGTTTGTGCTTGGGAGGTGCCTTTTGGTGTGGCCATTGGTGCTGTGGCTGGTGCCTTGTGTCCCAGGGTGTGCGAGGCCAGAGCTGGAGGCAGCATTGTAAGGTCACTTGTGCCTCTGTGCCTTGTCGGGCAGTGCTAGGGTGTTGGCTGCTGCTGGTGGTGGTGGTTGTGAGGTGACTTGTGAAGCAGTGCGTGCTAGGCCAGTGCTGGCTGCCTGGCTGCTCTTGGCAGCTGTGAGGTGAGTGCTGCGTGAGGCCCTGGCAGGCATGTGTGTCAGTGTGGGAAGGTGCTGTTTGTGCTTGGGAGGTGCCTTTTGGTGTGGCCATTGGTGCTGTGGCTGGTGCCTTGTGTCCCAGGGTGTGCGAGGCCAGAGCTGGAGGCAGCATTGTGAGGTCACTTGTGCCTCTGTGCCTTGGCGGGCAGTGCTAGGGTGTTGGCTGCTGCTGGTGGTGGTGGTTGTGAGGTGACTTGTGAAGCAGTGTGTGCTAGGCCAGTGCTGGTTGCCTGGCTGCTCTTGGCAGCTGTGAGGTGAGTGCTGCGTGAGCCGTCGCAGGCATGTGTCAGTGTGGGAAGGTGCTGTTTGTGCTTGGGAGGTGCCTTTTGGTGTGGCCATTGGTGCTGTGGCTGGTGCCTTGTGTCCCAGGGTGTGCGAGGCCAGAGCTGGAGGCAGCATTGTGAGGTCACTTGTGCCTCTGTGCCTTGTCAGGCAGTGCTAGGGTGTTGGCTGCTGCTGGTGGTGGTGGTTGTGAGGTGACTTTTGAAGCAGTGTGTGCTAGGCCAGTGCTGGTTGCCTGGCTGCTCTTGGCAGCTGTGAGGTGAGTGCTGCGTGAGGCCCTGTCAGGCATGTGTCAGTGTGGGAAGGTGCTGTTTGTGCTTGGGAGGTGCCTTTTGGTGTGGCCATTGGTGCTGTGGCTGGTGCCTTGTGTCCCAGGGTGTGCGAGGCCAGAGCTGGAGGCAGCATTGTGAGGTCACTTGTGCCTCTGTGCCTTGGCAGGCAGTGCTAGGGTGTTGGCTGCTGGTGGTGGTGGTGGTTGTGAGGTGACTTGTGAAGCAGTGTGTGCTAGGCCAGTGCTGGTTGCCTGGCTGCTCTTGGCAGCTGTGAGGTGAGTGCTGCGTGAGCCGTCGCAGGCATGTGTCAGTGTGGGAAGGTGCTGTTTGTGCTTGGGAGGTGCCTTTTGGTGTGGCCATTGGTGCTGTGGCTGGTGCCTTGTGTCCCAGGGTGTGCGAGGCCAGAGCTGGAGGCAGCATTGTGAGGTCACTTGTGCCTCTGTGCCTTGGCGGGCAGTGCTAGGGTGTTGGCTGCTGGTGGTGATGGTGGTTGTGAGGTGACTTGTGAAGCAGTGCGTGCTAGGCCAGTGCTGGTTGCCTGGCTGCTCTTGGCAGCTGTGAGGTGAGTGCTGCGTGAGCTGTCGCAGGCATGTGTCAGTGTGGGAAGGTGCTGTTTGTGCTTGGGAGGTGCCTTTTGGTGTGGCCATTGGTGCTGTGGCTGGTGCCTTGTGTCCCAGGGTGTGCGAGGCCAGAGCTGGAGGCAGCATTGTGAGGTCACTTGTGCCTCTGTGCCTTGGCAGGCAGAGCTAGGGTGTTGGCTGCTGGTGGTGGTGGTGGTTGTGAGGTCACTTGTGAAGCAGTGCGTGCTAGGCCAGTGCTGGTTGCCTGGCTGCTCTTGGCAGCTGTGAGGTGAGTGCTGCGTGAGCCGTTGCAGGCATGTGTCAGTGTGGGAAGGTGCTGTTTGTGCTTGGGAGGTGCCTTTTGGTGTGGCCATTGGTGCTGTGGCTGGTGCCTTGTGTCCCAGGGTGTGCGAGGCCAGAGCTGGAGGCAGCATTGTAAGGTCACTTGTGCCTCTGTGCCTTGTCGGGCAGTGCTAGGGTGTTGCTGCTGGTGGTGGTGGTGGTTGTGAGGTGACTTGTGAAGCAGTGCGTGCTAGGCCAGTGCTAGCTGCCTGGCTGCTCTTGGCAGCTGTGAGGTGAGTGCTGCGTGAGGCCCTGGCAGGCATGTGTCAGTGTGGGAAGGTGCTGTTTGTGCTTGGGAGGTGCCTTTTGGTGTGGCCATTGGTGCTGTGGCTGTTGCCTTGTGTCCCAGGGTGTGCGAGGCCAGAGCTGGAGGCAGCATTGTGAGGTCACTTGTGCCTCTGTGCCTTGGTGGGCAGTGCTAGGGTGTTGGCTGCTGCTGGTGGTGGTGGTTGTGAGGTGACTTGTGAAGCAGTGCGTGCTAGGCCAGTGCTGGTTGCCTGGCTGCTCTTGGCAGCTGTGAGGTGAGTGCTGCGTGAGCCGTCGCAGCATGTGTCAGTGTGGGAAGGTGCTGTTTGTGCTTGGGAGGTGCCTTTTGGTGTGGCATTGGTGCTGTGGCTGGTGCCTTGTGTCCCAGGGTGTGCGAGGCCAGAGCTGGAGGCAGCATTGTGAGGTCACTTGTGCCTCTGTGCCTTGGCGGGCAGTGCTAGGGTGTTGGCTGCTGCTGGTGGTGGTGGTTGTGAGGTGACTTGTGAAGCAGTGCGTGCTAGGCCAGTGCTGGTTGCCTGGCTGCTCTTGGCAGCTGTGAGGTGAGTGCTGCGTGACGCCCTGGCAGGCATGTGTCAGTGTGGGAAGGTGCTGTTTGTGCTTGGGAGGTGCCTTTTGGTGTGGCCATTGGTGCTGTGGCTGGTGCCTTGTGTCCCAGGGTGTGCGAGGCCAGAGCTGGAGGCAGCATTGTGAGGTCACTTGTGCCTCTGTGCCTTGGCGGCAGTGCTAGGGTGTTGGCTGCTGCTGGTGGTGGTGGTTGTGAGGTGACTTGTGAAGCAGTGCGTGCTAGGCCAGTGCTGGTTGCCTGGCTGCTCTTGGCAGCTGTGAGGTGAGTGCTGCGTGAGCCGTTGCAGGCATGTGTCAGTGTTGGAAGGTGCTGTTTGTGCTTGGGAGGTGCCTTTTGGTGTGGCCATTGGTGCTGTGGCTGGTGCCTTGTGTCCCAGGGTGTGCGAGCCAGAGCTGGAGGCAGCATTGTGAGGTCACTTGTGCCTCTGTGCCTTGGCAGGCAGTGCTAGGGTGTTGGCTGCTGGTGGTGGTGGTGGTTGTGAGGTGACTTGTGAAGCAGTGCGTGCTAGGCCAGTGCTGCTTGCCTGGCTGCTCTTGGCAGCTGTGAGGTGAGTGCTGCATGAGCCGTCGCAGGCATGTGTCAGTGTGGGAAGGTGCTTGTTTGTGCTTGGGAGGTGCCTTTTGGTGTGGCCATTGGTGCTGTGGCTGGTGCCTTGTGTCCCAGGTGTGCGAGGCCAGAGCTGGAGGCAGCATTGTGCGGTCACTTGTGCCTCTGTGCCTTGGCGGCAGTGCTAGGGTGTTGGCTGCTGGTGGTGGTGGTGGTTGTGAGGTCACTTGTGAAGCAGTGCATGCTAGGCCAGTGCTGGTTGCCTGGCTGCTCTTGGCAGCTGTGAGGTGAGTGCTGCGTGAGGCCCTGGCAGGCATGTGTCAGTGTGGGAAGGTGCTGTTTGTGCTTGGGAGGTGCCTTTTTGTGTGGCCATTGGTGCTGTGGCTGGTGCCTTGTGTCCCAGGGTGTGCGAGGCCAGAGCTGGAGGCAGCATTGTAAGGTCACTTGTGCCTCTGTGCCTTGTCGGGCAGTGCTAGGGTGTTGGCTGCTGGTGGTGGTGGTGGTTGTGAGGTGACTTGTGAAGCAGTGCGTGCTAGGCCAGTGCTAGCTGCCTGGCTGCTCTTGGCAGCTGTGAGGTGAGTGCTGCGTGAGGCCCTGGCAGGCATGTGTCAGTGTGGGAAGGTGCTGTTTGTGCTTGGGAGGTGCCTTTTGGTGTGGCCATTGGTGCTGTGGCTGGTGCCTTGTGTCCCAGGGTGTGCGAGGCCAGAGCTGGAGGCAGCATTGTGAGGTCACTTGTGCCTCTGTGCCTTGGTGGGCAGTGCTAGGGTGTTGGCTGCTGCTGGTGGTGGTGGTTGTGAGGTGACTTGTGAAGCAGTGCGTGCTAGGCCAGTGCTGGTTGCCTGGCTGCTCTTGGCAGCT